>NC_058131.1:524910559-524950733 GCF_016433145.1 Gracilinanus agilis | reverse complement strand
CCAGTCTCCAGGGTTCCTTGTGCCAGCAATGCTTCCCCTTCTCCCCACCCCCAGCCCCTTTGGATCGCCTTCACCTAACCCCCCTTCCTCCTCTCAACTGGAGCTTCATCTTCCCTTCCCTCCTACCCCTCCCCCCTCCTCAGTTTTTCTTGGTCAGTGTCCTCAAAAGTGTCAGCTTTCCGGATTCCCAGGTTTGAGGGAGAGTCTTCTGTTAAGGGCCGGGGTACTCATCCTTTTTCTTTCCCTTTTTTGCAGGCGGTAACCAGCGTGAGCTTGCCCGCCAGAAGAACATGAAAAAGCAAAGCGACTCAGGCAAGGGAAAACGCCGGGATGACGGGCTCTCTGCCGCTGCCCGAAAGCAGAGGTAGCCCCAGGGAAGGGAGAGGGAGGAGGATCAGTTGAAGATGGAAGTGCCCGAGGGATTTAGAAGGGCATAGGATGGGGGAGGGTAGAGGCAAGAGGATGCAGAAGGGGCAGTCCCCGTTTTTCTCCTTTTTTCTCGGGTAGGAAGGACTAAGCCCTACAAATTGGCAGCTCAGGACCATATATGAGAGGCCTGAGTCTTAAGTTAAAGCCTTGGTTAGTTAAATTTTAAGTATTGCTGTGTTTCTGAGTGCAATATTCCCATCCTGTTTCTCTCCTACACTCCTTTCCTCCCTTGCCCCTTTGCTAAGTGTGCTGAAGTACACTCTGGGTCTGTATGGTGAGGTTTTTGACCCTTCAAAAAGCAGGCAGATGGCCTCTGAGCTCCAGCTCTTCTCTGTGGTCTCACAGAATTATGAGCATTTCACCGACACACTGAATTTACCCCTGTCCACATCCATTTTATCCTCTTTGCCCTTTATCCCCGGTGTCCTGTCCTTCTTTGCCCTCTGGTACCCCCAGTGCCCCATCATCTCTACCTCCAGGGACTCGGAGATCATGCAACAGAAGCAGAAAAAGGCCAATGAGAAGAAGGAAGAGCCCAAGTAACTCTATGGCTCATGCCCATCTCTCTTGCCCGTCGACTGTGTGCCTGGAGCCAGTCCCGTCATGCTCTCGCCTCCTCCTGTAGCGCTCACAGGTCCCAGAACTGATGGCATTCCCTTCGCCCTGTGTCTGCAGTGGGTTCCCTCTGTGCATCCTTCCCCCCAGGCAGCCTTGCTCTCCTCCAGGGCACTCCTGGGGGTGAGGAGGCCACCCTCTCCCAATGTTTTTTATTCCTATGGGGCTTACCCCAGAGTATTAAAAGTAGCTTTGTAATTCCTCTGATGCCTGTGTGACTAAGGGGTCCAATTGGCTGGGTGGGGATGGTGGGATGCTTTCTCTGACTGGAGGAGAAACATTTAGAAGAGTTGATTTGGAACTTGATAAGTGATGGGAAGAGGCCAATTATAGAAACAACCTTTATTCTATATTAACTACATAGATAGGGGAAATGAGTATGGAGGAATGCTGAGAACTTGTAAACCTCAGATCATTTCCTTTTCCTTTGTCTTTCTTGAACTTTTGAATCCTGCCTCTTTTAAATCAGCCTCAAAACTAGCTCAAGGCAAAAGAGGGGTCAAGTTAATTATCTAATAATAGTTACCTGACTTGTTGCTTTCTGTGCCTTCCTTCTTCCTCAGGCTGTTTGGTCAATACAAAGCTAATTTGGTAATTCACCTGATTTGTTTGTCTTCTAGTGGTGGCCTTTCCTCAAAGATGAGGATGATCCTTTTGTCCCCAGGGCTAGCTTGTACTTTTGGGGACTTGAATTCAGAATTCCAGAACCAATTTTACTTTGTCCAAATTAGAACAGTGTTCAAACTGTTTCTGAATCTTTCTGTGTTTCTGTCCCTCTGGTTGTCAGTCTGCTTCTGAGTCTCAGTTTCTCTCAATTTCTCTTGTTTTTTTTTTTCCCCCCTCTTCTCCCCTGGTATTATTGAAACAGTCTCCTCCCTTTCAGCTAGAGGCCTGAGATCTGAGAAGTTTTAGGTGGGGGTGGATGGCAGGTGTTTGGCTGCCTACTCTGGAGAGTGGGTTCTTTGCCAAGAACTGCTGTCCCAGAGAATTGGAGATCTCCCTCCCTGGATGAGTTGTGGTCAGGGCCCTTTACATCTTTATCCCAGAACTGCATAACTACCTCTGCCTTTTAGCTCAAAGGATAGAGCTAAAAAACCCTGTTTTTATGATGGGTTACTTCCTCTTTCCTGAACCCAACATTTTGGACAGAACAGCCAACAGACCCCAGTTACATAGAGACTTGGATTCGACGCCAGCGCCGACGTACAATATGACGGGTTCTGGAGGATCCAGTGGCTGGCCAGCAAGTTGGAGTCAGTAGCAGTCCCAAGTAGAGTAACACACAGGTCCAGCATGAGGCAATCTTGACCCAAAAGGTAGCCCAGCTACCTCTTGTAAATGTGGTTTCCAGCTCTGCCCCTTCATAACTGTGGGGGTCAAGATCTCTGTTCAGAAGGAGCAGACTCTTGGCTCTTAAATATCTTTTCATCACCCTAGGTTGATGGACAAACCCAACTCCCATCTTGCAGGCCCTTGGTGATTTCCCATTTCTTAGGAAGTCAGGGATCAAGGCTGTTGTACAGGATACTCCCTACCTGAACCAGTTAGTGAGAGTGACCATAACATAGAGAGAAGCCAGGAAGAAGACAAAGTGGAAAGCAGAGTAGCTGTAAGAGAGTCTGTGAGGTGTCTGTGGTGCACCTGAGCCTGCCTCCTTTCCACTGGGCCCTTTAGAGACAAGAGGCATGATTTAGGCTCCTGAGCATTGATTCCCTGACCCTCTAGAGCACCCTCATCCACTGTTATTTCATTTCCCCAACTTCATACTTGCCTCCTTCTTCTGGTGATAGATTGTCTGGGCAGCAGAAGCAGATGGAAGGCTTCTAAAAAGTAAGGATACATTTTTAAAAGGATGAGGAAGTGAGCTGTGGCGATAGTCCACAAGAGCAGGGTTGTGTATTTGGGATGTCAGGCACAGAAGGGTATTAAGATTTTGATCCTCACCTGAAACTCATATCTGTAAACCTTGACCATCCACAAAGGGCCAAATACCTCAGCCAGATAAGAAGCCTCATTACTGTGGGATAAGAGGGTTATTAACATGTAGAATGGTTTGTAATAGCAGGGTAAGAGTGAAGGGGGCTCATCAGGACCATGTTTAGGTATCCCTCATCTTACCTATCAGCTGTGGCAGTTCATTTTACAGGTGTTCAGCTGAGGCTAGGATTAGTTAAGTGCTCTCAACTGATTAACTGTGGGCTTTTAAATAGGTACTTGGATATTGACTTTGGGGACACAGATGGTAACCTGGTTCTGGCACTTGGTCTCTTATTTCCAGAAATTGCCCTCAGTCTTGGGGATGTTTCTTAATCTTTAGACCTCCTTAATTGTTCAGTCTCCAGTTTATGTTTTTGTTTGTCTTGCTCTCTTAATGCTTTGTACTTCTTGTAGCTCTCCCCTTTTGACACCTTTACTCACCAGGCAAAAAGCACACAGGCATACATGATTCCAGCACTCAAAATGGCCAGAGAGGTGTCTGGTGTCTGTGCCTCCATCTTGTTTGCTCCAGGCTGGCAGATAGTACGATTCTGTCCTCGAAGTAGCACTGTGGGGATGAAGTATGGAGTAGAGAGAAGGGAAATAGGAAAGTGCAGAAATAAATGGGAAAATGGCACGAAGAGCCCTGGCTTCTTTACTTACCCTTATCTGGGGGCCGGCTGGACAACGCAGAGAAAGTCAAATACATGATATAGCAGCTAATGATGGAGGCTTGTAGGGGGCCAGAGCAGGGCTGTTCTGAGAAGAGACATCAAAAACTATTGCTCTTTTAGGGGCAACAATAACTTCCCATCCCCAGGAAAATGGATCTGTCACTTATCCCAGAAATCTTGAACGCAGGACAAATTTGCCAAAAATTCCCAAAAGGGGAAGCTAGATTAGAAAGAACAAGAATAGATAGGGGACCAGAACCTGGCAGGCCCATTAGGGAAAAATCTCTTAATTGGTGTGTTTTTGTAGGGGAAGAGGGTTTTAGATCCTGAGATGTACACACTGAGGCGGATGCAGGGAGTGATGGAGAGAAGAGAGAGGATGCCACAGAAGCAAAGGTTCAGGCCAAGTAGAGCTTTGTTGAGCAGGCAGCCAGCAGGATGGGTATAGTGGTAGAATAGAAGTACTGCTCCTGTTCCAGCTATGATGTAGAAAATGATGGTGGCCAGCAGCACTGCCCCAAACCAGCGCCAATCCTGGGCAGCCCCTGTCAGCCTGTGTGGGTGTGAGAACCATGAATAAATAGCCCATGTCTGAAGTCCCCATCTGCTCATGGCTAGGGCCATTCTTGCTTCTTGCTAGATTAGGGCCAGCATGATTTCCTAGCCAAGATTCTCTGAAGTTTTTAACTGCTTAAGTGGATCCCACCTCATTCTACTTCCCAGGTAATATTGAGGGGCACTATCACATCATGTGAGAGAGACCACCCTAACTGCAGTTGCCACACTGCTGTCTGGACCCAGGACCTGTTTAGTTCTATCTCCCCGTCCTAGAGGTGATTTCCACGGAGATTCTTCCTCACCAGTTTTTGTTCCAAGTGTGAGCAAAGGCTGTGATGAGCACCAGCTGCAGCAGGATGAAAGCAAAGCCTCCACAGATACCCACATAGTGCCATGCTGCAGAGTGAACACCAATAAATAAATATACTTCAATTCCAATTTATCACTGGGTGTACTCCTCCCTCCTTCCCCCTTCTACCACCCCCCAGCTGATTAGCCAAGGTCAGAATGAATGCTGAAGGTTACCTGGAAAGATATGCTCATCTGGGATGTAGAAGGCAGCAGTACAAAGCCCCAGCAAGACCATCACCTTCAGGAGCCAGAAGCTGGGTCACAGGAGAGAGAATACGTGCTCAGGACAGAAGGAATAGGAAGGGATATAAATTATTAGGAGAGAAGGCATGTGATAGGATAATTATAATAGCTGACATTTGCAGAGCACTATAAAGTTTACAAAACATTTATTTCATTTGGTCCTTACAACTAAGGTAAGTTGTAACCTCATTGTAACAAAAAAACAACAACATAGTAACAAAATCAGAGACTGTGGGGGTGTAAGACTGCCAGAACTTTGCCCTGGTCTCTGCATCCTTATGGCCTGTGCTCCCAGATCTGCCCCCCATTTTAGCCCTTCTGTGAATTTACTCAATTTATCTCTCCCTTTTCCCCATTATTTCTGTTCTCACCTTTCCCCTACAAAAACTTTGTACTCCTGACATACCCATTATGCAGCCGAGCTCTGGGGCTAGTAGAAGAGTTGACATTAATCAGGATCACAGCTTGTAGCAAGTAGAAGGTAGCAGTGCCAGCACACACTCTATATACAGCCCCAGAGCCATTTGGCACTGGGCAGTCATTCTGTCCAGAGGGGTTGGTACACAGCCCAGAGGGGATCAGTACCTGGTAAACATCAGAAGGGAGAGCAGATTGGAATAATCAAATTGCATGGAAAGGATACTATTTTTTATATGAAAATTTGCTTCAAGTTCTTTTTTTTTTCACTTAGCTACATCCCCATGCTTCTCCCTGTTGCCCAGGTTTCCTTCACATTTCACCTTTTCCCCTACTTTCTTACCCTACTACCCCAACCACCCTCAATCTGTTGACCTCACCCACTTTGCCCCGGAGGGTGTCCAGGACTGTTCTGGAGAGGAGGAGGCAGCAAGTGGCTGAGGCCCCCACATGTAGAAGGGTGTAGAGCAGTCTGCTACTGGTTGACTCCTTGAGAGGCGGCAACCCAGAGTAGCCACAACTAGTACATGGGGCAGGGACACAGCAGTTTGATACCTGGGAACAAAGGTGATGTAGAATAGTCTTTTAAATTTCCTTTTAGGGATGCAGGGTTGGGGGTGGAGGGAATGGAGAAGGCTGAAAAATTATAGGAATCTGAATGGGATGGTATGGGGCTCTGCTCAGAAGGGACTAAGGTGAATGTATGTTAAGGAAGAGGTTAAATGATGAAGCAACCTTCAAGGGATCTTCCCAGGCCTCTGTACTCTTGAGTTCTGGATTCATTCTCATTTGTACTGGAGTTCTCAGATGTTCTGGGCTCAATGCAATGCTGCACACTCCAGTCTGAGGCCTTCATCAAGCAGACCTTGTTCCAAGAGAGTTGTTTACCCAGATCCTAAATTACATCCAATATCTGCCTCCTTTCTAGGAGTTCTGATGAGGGTTTTGAGGAAGGAACACAGGGGTTAGGAATACGGGAATCAGGAATATCACAGGCAGGGAAAGAAAATTGAGGAGGGGAAAGACTCCCAATTTGCAGCAAAAGTGGCTCCCATCTGTTCTTCCTTTCCTTATTCTCTGCCAAGAGTACATACACACAGCATGTGACCTCTCACCTGGTAGAAGACAGTTTTTCCCAGGGTAGTGTTGATCCAGCCCCACTGCTGGGTCAGGGGTAGGGATGGGGTAGGGCTTTTGGGAGGAGCCTTCACTTCTACCATCCCAGTCCTAGAGTCCAGAGGTCTAGTTGAGGCTTATACCGAAGTAAAAAGAAAACAATTTTCCCCGCTTGCGCATCCGGGTGGGGGTCGGGAGCAGCAGTTCGGCTAGATGGGGAGTAAGGACCCCAGCGAGAAGCAATCTGGCAATCCCATATCTCCTGGGCGGTGTTCTTGTGGACTTGCCAGTGTGGATGTGTGAGTGCTGTCTTCTCCCGCTGACTTCGGGCCCCACCTCCCTTTGTCCCCAAAGGCTCCTGGGCTATCTACAGATTAGGTGGGCAGTTTGCATATCTGGTTTGGGCTGGATTAACTGTTAATGGGTTTAGGATTTAACTTCATCCTTTAAAACCCTGCCTGGGTCAGAGGAAAGGGTCTGAACTAGAGGGTGATGTGAGCGTTCTTGGCAGGTTGGTAGTGGTGGCGGCTGTTTGAATCTCTGCGAGTATAAACTGCAGATGGGACCTCGGCATGGCTACGGATTGCGTTTTGGGCCGGCTGGAAAGTGGCAGAGGTGTGTACAGAGAGTCTTTAGCACTTCAGGAATGCCCGGCGCAGCCCCGCCCAACTCAGGGTTTGATCCCGCCCCTCTTCCCTAGGGAGGGGGCGTGGTTGCAGGGTCTTCGGGGCGGTGGCCGCTGGGAGCGCTGCAAGCTGACTTTGGTCTAAGATGCGCACGGAAGGGGCGGGCTCTACCCGGAAGTCGATGAGCGGTGGGTACGGAAGGGGCGGTGCGCGGGAGGCGGTGCGGCGGGATTGAGATGGCGACGGAAGGCGATGTGGAGCTGGAGCTGGAAACAGAACCGAGTGGCCCGGAGCGGCCGCCCGAGAAACCGCGGAAACATGACAGTGGCGCGGCCGACCTGGAACGAGTGACCGACTATGCAGAAGAGAAAGAGATCCAAAGCTCTAACTTGGAGACGGTGAGAGAGGGAGGGAAGGAGACGAGCAGGAGGCGGCATGTGGGGTGCGAGGAGACTGGCTCGGGTCTGGGGTGTTTAAGGGGGCGCGGATAGAGGGGCTTAGGTGGAGAGAGTAGAGGAGGAGGAGGGGGCTTGGAGCCGCGTGGACCCCAAAGTGTCCAGCTCCGGAAATTCAGGGGCTCGGAGCTGATGCCCCTGCCTGGCGTGTGTTCCTGCCCTAGGCGATGTCGGTGATTGGAGATCGGCGGTCCCGGGAGCAGAAGGCCAAACAGGAACGGTGAGCGAGTGCCCCAACTTTATGCGTAGCACCCCGAGCACTTTAAACCGACCCCTCGACGGAGACTGGTCTTCCAGACTGGTTCTGAGAGACACTGACTTTCTTCCTCAATGGTGCAGAAAAATGGGAATGAGCACGGAGTAACTGGGGATTTGTAGTTATCATCACCAAAGGTTTATGGAGTTACATTTACAAACACAAATGTGACATTTAATAAGAGCTAACGTTTATATCGAACTTAATTTGGTGCCTGGTACTCCAGCTATTGATCTTTACAACCCTGGGAAGTAAGCGCTATTATTATTATTCCTGTTTCACAGCTGAAGGAACTGAGGCCAAGAGGTTAAATGACTTACTTAGGGTCATACAACTAGTAAGTATCTGAGACTGGATTTGAATTGGGTTTTCCTGACTCCTCTAATCATTGTGACACCTAGCTGCCTTCATTCTGTAATTGGGTTCACTGTGCTCTTGGAATGCCTAACTCCCTTCAAGGCTCAGCTTAGACACTTATCTATTAGGTGAGGCCTTTCCTCATTGTGGAAGCTGTTAGTGCTCTGATTCCCCCAGCTACTTTTAAGATTCTCAATTTCTTCTGTGTCCCTAGTGCCTTGTCCTCAATAAATCTTAGCTGAAAATATTCACAAGTAATTATTTGCAGGGAGAAGGAACTGGCCAAAGTTACAATCAAGAAGGAAGATCTGGAACTGATTGTAAGTATGTTGACAATGGTAGTTTTAAGTGTAATAGGGACCACTATAATATAGAACATCTTTTGCCTGGGGATGAGGAAAACAGGCACAATGTTTTTCTAAAGTCTCTAAATAAGAGGACCATAGTACCAGATGCCTCAACATTTTTTTTTAAAATTTTTATAAAAACCCTTACCTTCTGTCTTGGAATCAGTACTGCAGGCTAGGCAAGGGGGTTAAGTGACTTGCCCAGGGTCACACAGCTAGGGCATGTCTGAGGTCAAATTTGAACCCAGGACCTCCCATCTCTAGGCCTGGCTTTCAATCCACTGAGGCACCCAGCTTCATCTTGATGACAGCTTCTAGTTCTATAGTTTTTGCTATATACTTGGATTTTTTTTATATTTCTCTTTTCCCTGCAGATGACAGAGATGGAAATCTCACGAGCAGCTGCAGAACGTAGTTTGCGAGAACACATGGGCAACGTAGTAGAAGCTCTAATTACCCTTACCAACTAACCTTTGCATGGCTAGGCCTGGATGGACTTATTTATTGCAATAAAGGTTTTTTCTTTCCACTGTCCTATTGTGTGGCATTTTGTTGATAGACGGGGATGGGGAATGATAAAGTCATTGAAACTCCTGGTGGTTGTGTCTTTTTGTAATATCATTTTTGCAATAATTGTCTTCTTTAGGCTGTCGACAACTTTTAACAACTCTGAAAGTTGTAAAATAGTTAAAAATTCAACACGAGTTGCTTCTATAAAGGAGATAAAAAGACTTAAGGGAAAACTTTATTTAAATTTATACAAGCCACATTACCAGCACATCAATGAAGCTCAAGCCACATCTTTTTGAAATAGGATATTAGTATCATTTCCCTAGTTAACATTCTACTCATCACTTGCATTGTGGCCAAGTGAGCAACTTCAGGTTTAAAACATGTTATGAGTAATAGTGGTTGGTACTTATATTGAAACTTAATGTTAAGTGGTTTAATTAAAGGAAGGTAAAGTGTTCTACTGGCAATGGAAATTTCAGGGTGGTATGGGCTTTAGAACATGGGACACATTTTTCTCTGAAATTAAATGTAAGGAAGCCAGAGCAAATTAATTTTGTTCATTTGCTGGTCTGGAGAAATTTAAAAAGGTGGGAGCTTGTGCTGGGCTTCTAAGGGTTTTTGATTTATAAGGTATAGGTTGTTTTCTTTTATTTTCTCTCTGCCTTAAGGTTTATGGGGAGAATAAATTATAGGTTGTGGCACATATATAGATGAAATAAAATTCAAGACGAGAAAACATATGCTAGGAAAATGTCAAAAAAAGGTTTTTTTTTTTTTTTAATAAGCTTAATTTCCCTATGTTACTTCTCCTAACTCTAAGGAGATACTGTATTACTTCTTTGTAACCTATGTTACACATGTGAGACTTTGAAGCCAGAGTTGGCATGAGAAGTGACGAAAACAAGTCTAGGATCCAGTCACCAAGCTCAGGCTTAAGACTCATATCTGGATATTGCTTTTCAGCATTAAAAAAGTCCTCTTATGGTCCCTTGTTTTATCGTCCCTTAGGTATAAAAAGGGTGCTAGGCTGCAAAGGTGCCAGAGGTTCCACATGAGCAATCTTGAAAAAAATAAAACCCCAAAAAGACTTCCCCATGTGTCCATTGTCAGGGAAGTAGGAGGTTGAATCCTAGGTAGTTTTTCTTTTCTTGGCAGATGGCCTCTCAAATACATCTCGTACCCCAGCTGCTTTTTGCTTGAAGAACTTGGTATTTTGGGCACTCTCTTGACCCCAAGCTGAATCAAAGGAAGTGGTGTCTTGATCGACAAGGTGGGTGTATTTGGTTCTGCCTGATCGTCCAAAGTTCTTGACCTGAGGGGAGAGAGAATGAATTAACAATCTCATATGCAGAAACTATCCTAGACCTTAATCTACTCACTCGGACATGTTACAGTCTCCTATACCTGCATAACTTTGGGAAGAATAGTCTTATTGAAGTGATCCTCCAGGGTGGGAGCACTGAAATCTCTTTTGTAAACTTCTTCATCTTCATCCTGCAGGTAAGAAAAGACCCATGGTCAGATTACACATCATATCGTTTAGTAAAGCAAACATTTCACTTTTTGCACCATGCACTTTTAAGGAGGAACACAGAAGGCGCTGTTTTTGTCCTTACAAGATTTTACAACCTAGCTAGGAAGATAACTAAATGAAGTAACATCTAAGCAGGTGTTAAAGGTTATGAAAGTGCGGTGAAAATTAAATGTAAAGGGAAAGATCACAATCAGGTAGTTAGTCAAAGAGAGCTTGGTGGAAGAGATACTTGTTTCACATACTCAAACAAACTGGAACTTTCTTGGCACTTTTTTCTACTTCACAGGAGGATGTCTTTATTAAAAGCTCTCTAAGCCAGAGCAACAGACTAGAAATTCAGGGTTCAGTTTTAAATATAATCAACTACTTCTGGCCTAGGGTAGCTAGGTGGTGAAGTGGATAGTGTTGGGTCTGGTGTTAGGAAGATTCATCTTTCTGTGTTGAAAACTGTGTGCCTCAGTTTCCTCATCTGTTAAATGAGCTAGGGGAAAAAATGGTGAACTATTCCAATGTCTTTGCCAAAAAACCCTCAAATGAGGTCATAAATAATCAGACTTGACTAAAATGACTGAACAACCTCAGGACCTAAGTTTTAAGGGATCAGAAACCCAAACTGTTCCTTACGCATTTTCACAGAAGTCAATCTGCTTCACCCTTTGGCCAACACTTTTTGTCCAGTCTCAAAAGCAGTAAGTAGGTGAGAATGTGTACCCCAAAGCACTACCTTTCAAATGCTATCAAACAATGCTTTACTGTTCTAACCTCATTTAGTTCTGGCCCACCAGTGGAAAATCTTTGGAGAAATAAAAGCCAGTACTCATTTTTATTATAGCACAAGAAAAGTCCATGATCTCCTGGGCCCTAGACATGGCAAAAACCCAAGAGCTAGAAAAATGACAGTAAAGCAGACTAATGACTAAATGCTGAAAATGATTTTAGGAGGGGAGGGAGGCAAGCTAATTTTCATTGAAAAGCTTATCCTTTGATTTGACTACTGATTGGAGAGGGTGAGTTTCCTCAAGAGCTAGTGTTTCACTGTAACTCGATTAACACTGAGAAATCATCTAAATTTATTTGGTATGTATAAGAGTTTTGAATACTGTCATTCATTCCCTATTCAGTTAGGCCTGCACTAGAAATGTTGTTAGTGCTCAAAATACCATCTGACAAAAAATCTCATTTGCTGATTTGACTTTGCCCCTTATGTAAAGGGGAAAATGGTATTGTCCCATAAAATCCCCTGCTTTCTATTTAATCTTAGAGCTACTCCTTGGTAGTTAAGAAGTGTTTTTCCTCATGTTGCTAAAACAATTCATTCGGGGTATGGGCATAAGCTAAGTCAGTCTGACTTGCTGTCAATAGAAAGGCAAGTTTATTTTATCAGTTTTCTCTGGTCCTATGGACCACAGTAGGGCAGTTTAATGCATTTTTTTCCTCTACCAAGAATAAGACCAATCAGTGCCCTTCACCAAACACAAGAAAAGTGACTATAGTGAAAAGAGGTAGGATCATAAGTCTAGTGCCAGAAGGGACCTAAGAGGCCATTTAGTCCAACTTTCTTATTTTACAGATTAGGAAACTAAGGACCAGGAAAGTTAAATGACTTGCTCAAGGTAGCAGAGATAGTAATATCTGAGGCTGGATTTGACCCAAGCCTTTAATTCCAGAGAAAGTGCTCTTTCCATTGTATTATAGGTGATAGAACTGTTCATAAAGGTTTTTTTTTCCTTCCTCTTTCCTCTCTTTCTCTTTTCTTTGCTTACCATGAAAAAAGCACCCCGGTGATAGTACTTCTGCAAGAATTTGTATTTGCCCTTAACGGCTTTGTTGGTAATAACTTTGCCATTTGCTCGGAGTTCAGCTCGTCTTTCTTCTTCTGTCAGGTTTCGCATGCGTTCAATCTCTGCTTTCTCCTTCTCAATCCTATTCAAGGCCGAAAATTATCAATGCTGATTCAGTTTAGTTAAAACGTTAGGACAGGAAAATAAGGGAGTGCCTAGCCCTTTTCTCCAAGCAAATCAGCCACCCAGTCCCTGCCTTTGGGGAGTCAAGCTCTAAAGTCAGGTTTAGGAGATATTTACGGTAAGAGGTAAGTCAGTTTGACTTGTGTCATAACGATGTTATAGTGATAAGGATACTGTGGAAGAAAATGCTCAAGAAGCGTGCATAGAGTTGTCTCAGGAAATCCATTTATAACAAATTACGTAGGATAATGGTTCCCAATGGTTTAAAACTGATCTATTTTATTATTATTTTATCTTATAACACCCATTCTCCTTATTCCTAAAGTTTTGGGACATTTAAAAAAAATCAAAGTGAATTAAATTTAACTTTTCTGAACATTTGATAACATCCCAAAAGATGACTGTAAAGGTGTCAATATCATAAAATCAAGGTTAGGAATCTTTAATCTTTACTATGGCTCCATGATTTGCTAGAATAATGTTTCTTAATGCCTGGATGAGACCATGAGACTATGGTGGGCTCTGGAGTTACTGGCAAGGGTTCTAGGACTTCATAGCCGAATTCATACATAAGCAAACATCTTTTGCAAATATTTATTCTAATATTCTTCAAATGTATATAAATGTTGTGACTAAAGATATTTCTTCAAAAGCATGAATGAATTCATTATGACTTTCTGTTTGTATTTTCTCAATGAATACTAATTAGTAGTATAATTACTTTGGGAGGGGGAAAATGATATTTTTATGTTAAAAAGATCCCCTTAGGGGCAGCTGGGTAGCTCAGTGGATTGAGAGACAGGCTTAGAGACAGGAGGTCCTAGGTTCAAATCCGGCCTCAGACACTTCCCAGCTGTGTGACCCTGGGCAAGTCACTTGACCCCCATTGCCTACCCTTACCACTCTTCCACCTATAAGTCAATACACAGAAGTTAAGGGTTTAAAAAAAAAAAAAAAAGATCCCCTTACACAAAAAGATTAGGAATTATTGCTCTAGAACAGAGATTGTTAATGTCAGGTCTATTAACTCCCCCTATCCCCCCCATATAATTTAAAACCCTTACCTTCTGTCTTAGAATCAATACTGGATATTGGTTCTGAGGCAGAAGAGCAGTAAGGGCTAGCCAATGGGGGTGAAGTGACTTGCCCAGGGTCACACAGCTAGGAAGTGTCTGAGGCTATATTTGAACCCAGGACCTCCTGTCTCTGGGCCTGGCTCTTAGATCTACTGAGCCACCTGGCTGCGCCCTGTTAACTTGATTAAAAAAATTTTTTTTGATAATCACTTCAATATAATTGGTTTACTTTATAATCCTATGTCTTTTATTTTACACATTTAAAAACATTATTCTGAAAAGGAACCCATAGGACTCCTAAATTTCCAAAGCAGTCCACAACACAATGACTAGGTCTGATTCTTTTTGGACAAGATGGTCAACAGGACACCAAGGCCATTGGTCTTACATCTGCTATATTCCCACCAACAAAACAGCAGCCCATTCTAATACTCACGCTTCTCGATCTTCTCTGTCCCGTTTGATTCTTTTCAGCTCCCGAACTTTCCATGCCTCATATTCCTCCTCATCATTCTCATCATCTGTGTTGAGTGCATCTAGGGCAGCCAAGGAACGTTTGTTTTCCTCCAATTCCTTCTTTGTCTCCTCTTCCACAATCTAAACAGGAAAAGCCAATCAGCCCATAGTTCACAGGTGATGAAGTAGTCCTCATGGGATAACCCCAACTGCACAATCCTCCACCCAATGTTTCTCAATGAGGCCATGCTGGCACCTTGAGCGTATACTTGCGCCTCTCCTCAGCCAGACGTTTTGCCTCTTGCTCCAACTCCTTCTGTTTCAGTGCTTCTGCCTCACGTTCTTGAACTGTTACACGGTCCTTCCTGCAGCAACAAGACCCTATTAGTATCCTGAAGCTACTATGTATCAGTATGCAGCTATTCTGAACCACATTCTATGAGAGCCAAACAACCTAAGGGTACAATTCTCTGCCAGAAGCCATAGTCACTGTGGGCCCTTAGAGAAACAGTGTTCCATTGATCTTAGGGTGTTCATTGCTTAGCTTAAGCAAAAATTTACTGGTTCTCAAGTAGTATAAGCTCTATTGAAGATGAGAAATTATGAATTAGGATTCTTTCCACCTAAATTTCACCCACTAAACTTTGGGCTTTCTAGATCTTTGAACCCTTGCAAACATGAAAGTGAGGTGACTTCAGATCCAGACCTTCCTAACACTTTTCCCATCCATAAGCAGAGAGAGCTTCATGGTTTCTGAACTTGCAATGACTATATATTTCAGCTTGATGTTCCCCTAAGACAATATGGGGCTTTAAAAGGCTTGGAGTAGTCTAGTAGTCCTTTGTCTTCTGTAGTCTGAGCCTAGAAGGTTTTGTACTTACTTTCGGATGAAAACAGGCTTGAGACGGGGTTCCATTTCATCCTCACTGTCTGTATATTCTTCATACTCAGACTCTGATTCAGATTCCTCCCCAGAATGCCCTTCATCTTCCACTTCCATGACCTCCATCTCCTCATTTTTCCTCTCCTGTGCTCGCTGACGCATCATACCACGCCGCCACTCAATTTCCTGTCAGGGGCACACAGAGAGTGATCACCAACATAGCCTCTACATGCCTATAATGATTTCCATTTCCCCAACCATTCCCTTCCTCTACCTCATCATCAATTTCTTCCTCCTCTTCCTCACTACTGTCTTCTCGCTCCATTCGCCTTGCATCTCCTTCTACTTCAGAATCGCTTTCTCCCACTACTTCAGGTTCTACTATTTTCCGATGCCGAGCCAACCTGCAAGAGAATCATATCCTCCAGTACACAGTGTATAAATGCTAGAGACAGGTTGGAGTTGGGGCAGGCTCATGTTTGCATCTCACCACCCATTCTGTACTTAAAGGGCCTTTTTGGTATTTTTGCACCAGACCTATGATTTCACTGGTTTTGGAAAATCATGATGAAAATGTAGTCTAGCAAATGTTCATTAAGTAGTTAGGTGATTTGCCCAGGGTCATGGACCCAACAACCCATTTTTATTTAAATAATTCCTCCCCCTCAAAAGCCGGTGTTAACACTATTAAAAATATCATTTCCATTACCCAAAGAGGAAACTAAGGCACAGAGAATTTATGTAGTTTTACCCAAAGTTTCAGTGAGAAAGTATATAGTTAAGTTGGCCTTGGGGTGCACAAGCTTCAGGATATGAATCAGTGGTTTCTCTAAAGGTCTGGCTGGATAACGTTCTAGGAAATACAAGGACCTTTGTTGACCTTCTTATGTGGGATACTTAATATGGTCCTGACTTAAACAACATCAATATAACCCTCTAATAAACTACAACAATCTTTAAGATGGGTAGGTAAGTAAAGCATGATGATGAGTTCATTTAATTCTTTAACATTTCTGCTAAACAGACTTTTTTCTTCACTCAATCCATGCCTTCTGTTCTCTTAATGAGTTAATTAAGAGTCCCAAGGTAGGTGTGTATGTGCATTGTTTCATAGTTTTTTTTAAAGACCATAACCCACAATGAGGGGTTCAGATACAGGGAACTAGAACTCTGACCATTACCTTTCTTCAACATCTTCATTAATGCGATTCTGTAAACGTCGAAGCCGGGGATCACTAGGTGAATCCTCTTCCTGTTCCTCAGGCTCTGCTTCTTGCTCCTTGGCTTTCTTGATGAACTGAAATTCCTCATCCTCCTCATCAGAGGACTCCATAGGTGCGTAGTCTGGCCTTTTTCCAGATACATAACGTTTCACTTTCACTTTCTCCATTGAAATCTCCCCTGGATAAGGAAGAGAACTCATTAGGTTCCAAAAGGTTCTTTGTAACCAGTCCTTTAATCCCTTAGGGATTTCATGAGTTATTGATTGGTATTACAACTACAATATCTTAGAAAATTCATACATAACACTTGTTTTGTCTTCTAAGCAATTTAATTCAATGAATTTATTTATTGCTTATGTGCCAGCATTTAGTTCATAGGGTAGGACCTGGAACTAGAAAGGACCTTAATTCGGGAATTCTTAACGCAGAATTTATGAATGTGTTTTTTAAATACTTTGATAACTGCAACAGATTTAGCTATTATTGGCAATACAATGATTTGGGACAATTCTGAGGGACTTATGACAAAGAATGCTATCCATCTCCAGGGAAAGAACTGTTGGGAGTCAGAATGCAGGAAAGCATATGATTTATCTATCACTTGTTTTGAGTTTATGCTTTGGAGTTTTGGTTTTATAAGATTACTCACTTTCAAAACTGAACACTATGGGAATTGATTTGCATGATAATACATGTATAACCCAGATCAAATCATATGCCAGTCCCAGGATGGGGAAGGGAGGGAGGAAGATAAGTTTGATTATATAACTTAGGAAAACTTATGTGGAAATTTGTTATTATATGTAATTAGTAAAACAACATAACATAAAACAACTTTGGCATTTGTATTTAAATATAATTGATATCTTTATAACAGATTATATATTTTATTTTATGCATTTAGTGAGATGGAGATGTATGTTGAATAATTTGGTTTGGCTGGAGGACATAATATGTACAGAGGAATATTATAATGCACATTTGAATAGGTAGGGTAGGGGCAGATTGTGGGGGGCCTTGCATATTGATATACTGAAGAGTTTTAGCAGTTTACATGACAAGAACTATGCATAAAGAATATAAATCTACCAGTTGTGTTAAGGATGGCTTCTGGGAGGATACAGTGGAGACTAGAAGATATGTTAGTCTAGGCAGGAGGTAAGGAAAATCTGTACTGTATAGTAGCAGTAGAAATAAATGGTAGAAGGAATGTAACTAGCTACAGGGATGGAATCAATATACTTTGATAATCGACTGGCTAAGGGAGGTGAAAAAATGTCAACAATAACATCATAATAACATCATAGTTCTGAACATAGGTAAATGGTAGTGGTACTGAAATAATGAAATTAGGTAGAGGAAACAGATTTTGGATGAGTAAATTTGGTTTTAGATTTGGTGGTCTGAGGTGTCTTTGGGACACCAAAGTAGAGATATCTTGTAGATAGAAGGAGGTGTATTTAGAACTCAGGGCTACAGATTTGGGCATTATCTGTGTAAAGGTAATAATGATGAGCTTGTTAGGTGAGAGTGTGGAAAAAAGACAATAAGGGTCAGAAGAGATCCTCAAGGAGACAATCACTCAGATGATCAGGGAGATAAGGAAGTAATAAAGGAATCAGATGAGTGGTTAAAGGCGGTAATATTTATCACAGCAGAAGTGTGATGTTTCTGATGGTAAATGGAAGAGTTATATAGAAAGGGGATTGGCCACCAAGATTTGAATGTTGCAGAGTGCTCAAGTGCAGACTAAAAATTGCTGTTTAATTTGCTGATAAGGATTAGTGGCCTTTGAGAGCATAGTTTTGGTAGAGTGGGAGTACTAGATGAAACAAACAGTCTTGCATTTCTAACTGGCTGGTAGATGTTTTGCCAGACCCTAAAGTCAATATGTCTAAAACTAAAATGATCATCTTTCCTTACCTCAAGCTGCACCTCTGCTCAATTTCCTATTTTTGTTATTATTCTGGCTTAAAACTTTAAAGTAGTTTTTAACTCTCTGATCTCCTTTGCTCATACATCTAGTGAATGGCAAATCTTAATTCGTTCTTCCCCAAAACTTTGGAATTCATCCTTTCTTTTCCATTTCCACAACTTCCATCCTTGTTCAAGCCCCTATCTAGACTTCTATAATTGTTCAATTGGCCTCCTTGCCTTTAGTTTCTGTCCCTTCCAATCCATATGCATATTCATCTGAGATGAATTTTCCAAAACATGACTGTATGATTCAATGTCTCATTCTACAATGTTTAATGGCTCTATGATTGCTTATTAAATTTTATTTTTATTTTATATTTTATCCATCTTCTTTAGCTTTCAATCTTATCATTCCCCTGGAACTGCTCTCTCTAAAACGACAAATGATCTTAGTTGCCAAATTCAATGACCTTTTCTTAAATCCTCATTCTACTTGACTACTCTGGCCTTTGACGATTGTTGATTGTTCTCCCCTCTTCTCTCTGGGTTTTTGGGACACCACTCTCTCCTTGTTCTCCTCCAATCTGACTGCTTCTTCTCTGTATCCTTTGCTGGACCCTCTCCCATATCACATCCTTTAAATATAAGTGTCCTGGGCACTTTTCTGCTGGTACTTCACTTGTTGAATTCATCAGTTTCCACAGTTTTAATCACCATCTCTATACTGACGACTCTCAAATCAATCTATTCTGCTCCAATCTCTCTGCTCTACTCCAATAGCTTTTCAGACATCTCAAACTAGCTATCCAGTTGATACTGTAAACTCAAATTATATCTAAAATGGAACTCTATTTTCTCCCTAAACCCTTAAACACATTCCCTCTGTTCACTAATGTAGTGTAACATCATCTTCCCAGGTTTTCGGATTAGCAACCTAAGAGTCATCCTGGATTCTTCCCTATTTCTCACTGCCCTCCTCCATCCTTCCAGCTGTTGCCAAGAAAATACCTCTTGAATACATTCCCTTCTGTCCTCTGACACTAACATCACCCTGCTGCCCTCATATCCTCCTACTTAGATGGTTTACCTGCCTTAGGTCTTTCCACACTCTTTCATTCTTTCACTAATATGATTTTCTTGAATCGGTAGGGTGAGGTTGATCATGCTACCTTCTCTACTCAATAAACTCCATTGGCATTTTTATTGCTTCCAGGATAAAATGAAAATGCTGTTATTCAAAGCCCTTCATAATCAAGCCCCCTCATACCTTTTCAAGACTTCTTACACCTTATTTCCCAACAAGTACTCTTTAATTTAGAGACACTGGTCTCCTAGTTGTTTCATGAACAAAACACTTCATCTTTCAGCTCTGGGAATTTTCTCTGAATGTTCCCCATGCCTGGATTTCCTTTAATATTCCAAATAAAATCCCACCTTCTAAAGGAAGCCTTCCCTGACCACTCTTAATTCCGCAGCCTTCTCTCTGTTAATTATTTCCTATTTATAGCTTGCTTTTTATATATGTTTGCATGTTGTCTCCACCATTAGATTGTAGACTCCTTAAGGGCAGGGTCTAGCTTTGGTCTTTTGTATTCCCAGCACTTAGTGATTGACTCATAGTTGGGGCTTAATTAAATGCTTATTTATTGACTGACCATCTACTCATCCTTTATTACTCAAATTATCCTCCCTTCTGTTGCCTTCTCTGATTATCCATAGCAGTAGAAGGTCTACTACCCTCCTTTTTTCTCCTACAACACTTAGGTTACAAATTTCTTATGGTATTTATCTTGTACTGTATATATTTACATACGAACACCATTCTACTCCTTCCCCCGCCCCCCAGACTGTAAGCTACTTGAGGGCAAGAATCCTATTCTCTTTTACAACTGTATATACAACATAGCCTCTTTTATAACCAGATCTAAATGATCTGGAGGGAAAAGGCGGGTGTAGGCAAGCGTGGACCCAGCGGTGGGGACTACAGACTAAATGGGGTTGGGGTGGAGGGAAGGCTGGAAAGAAAGTTGGCTTCCTTAGTAAACCTGGCCCAGGAGGAATTTTATAATCGGAAGTTCAGAGTGGTAACACTGGGAGATGAACAACGAAGCTCGGTCAGCAAGCATGGGGGCCAGAAGTCAGGGTCTTAGGGTACCAGGACACTGGGGAATTTTGGGGGAGGGGGGTCGCTGCCTACAGGAAAACCGGGCGGGGACGGGCTAGGATCCTTACCTTTCTCATTGCGAACCGGGACGGCCCCGGCCGTGGAATGAATGGGGGGCTGCTTCATGAGGGCGCTGGGGACCGACATGATGGCAATAGCGGTGGCGGCTGCGGCAGCCCCCGAACCTGAGATACGGAACAGTCAACACAGACAACAAACGACCTCCCCTCTTCTCTTCCGGATGTAGCAACGAGTTCGCGAGGAGAGAGGCACCGGAAGTATCAGCCGAGTGAATTGTGGGGTATTGGATGACTTGTAGGACCGTCCGGAAAGGCGAGTGGTGCGGGATGTTAGTGCGCAGGCGCCAGTCACGTGACCCTCCTAAGTTGGGGCGGTGCCTACTTAAGCAGGCGGGAAATTCACTTTTTCTCGAGTGTACTCCGACTTGTCCCTGGTTGGTTCGGATTCGGAGAGCAAAAATCCCAGGTTGGACTTTGAGAGTCGGAAAGGAAAGGAATGGGTCCGAGAGGAGTGGGAGGTGGCCCTTGTTGGTATGAAAGGCAGAGTAGGCTCTTGCGCAGAGGGGATGGGAAGGCATCTTCTTGGCTGTGACGATGATCCAGAGTAGTTGATTGGGTTCCGAACCTTAGATGCCACTAGCTTTCGAGATCTTAGGATTCCGAATTAGAAAGGACTTTAAAAAATCATTTAAGTATAAAGAGTAGCCTTTAGTAGGTGGTTTTGGGTCTTTCAGTGGGTGTGAGTCGTGGCCCTGAAACTTTAAGGATTTGACTCGTTTGAATGTTATACAACTTTTACAGTTTTAAAGTAAAAATTTAAACTTTTTTAAAAGTATGTAACTTTTCTTTGCCAGTTATAACTTTTACTTTTGCCTAAAATTTTGTTTGATTTTATTTATTCATCTGTTTTAGCCTGAGAGTCAAGGCCCTGTACAACCTAGTTGCTTTTTACCATTTCTAACTTCATTCTTCCTCAATACAAATCTTTTACGTTCCTATCAGTGTTTAGGAATAGGCCCAAGTTATGATTTATAAAGGAGGCGGGTGAGCTCTTGACCTGCAATGCTTTCTTTCCTGGCTGGTCACCTCAGAGTCTATTCTATTTCTTCAGTGTATTTGCATTCAAACCAATTTGCCCGGTACTTAGGGAGCATTTGTTGTGGGGACTGAGAAGGAATACAAAGAAATGTAGTAAAGTCTATCTTTCTGGAGCTTAAGAGAAGGCATCTGTATGAAGAAGGTAAAATAATTAGTCAGGTAGTATCCAATTTTTGAATGGATTGTGTTGTTTGGAATAAATGACTTAAATGTTGGGATAGACTATTTAGGTACCCTGGAAGTTGGAAGTGAGTAGCAGTGGCCATGAGTTGACAATAGGGGATATTTAAAAATTGATAATTGGCATAGCCTTGGATTATAATTAAATGTAAACCTTCATCTTCAAATGTAAAGGCAGACACCTCCATTGTTTTTAAAAACGTTATCGTCCGTGTTAGTATTATTTCTAAGCTAGAAGAGCTGCAAGCTGGGTTAGGTGTTTTGCCCTGGGTCACACGGGTAGGAAGTGCCTGAGGCTAGAGTTGAACCCTGGACCTCCAGTCTCTAAGCTTTCAACCCATTGAGCCACCTGGCTGCCCCTTCCCTAATGCCTCCTTAACATTTAAAGCTTTTTTTAAGCCTTTGAACAGCTGGTTTATGGGCAAGCACAATAGAAAATGCTTTTAGAGGTGACTAAAAAAACATTTAAAAAAATAACATTTTTGACATTTAACAAAGCATGTTTAAATAAATGCATTTAACAAAGCATGCAAAATAAGGAATAAGATCACCATAAATTCATAAATAATGCATTTAACTTTATTCTGAACTTATAAAACACCAAATAAAATGAGCATTTTCATATACATTCTAATACAGGAGAGGATTGCACATGAAACTGTGAATTTCCATTATTGTTGATTTGAATAATTCTTTTATGTAGTTGTTAGTAGATTGCATTTCTGTTGAGAATAGTTTGTTTTATCCTTTGACCGTTTATTGGAAATTGCTTTTGGTTTTATCTTATTAATTTTTTATATATCTTAGAAAAACTTGATACAAAGACCCCCACCCCCAAATCATTACTTCCTTCCTTTTCCTTGGTGCATTCATTTTGACTCTGGAAGGCTTTTTGTTTCATGTAAATAAAATTACCTGTTTTAGCTTTCAAATTGCCTCTGTCCCTTTTTTTGGTTAAGAATATATTTCCTACCTATAGCTAGGAGAGGTATGTGGTTTGTTTCTCTCCTAACTTTTTTATTGGATGATATTTGATATTAAGACCATATATTGATTTAGGATGTAATGTGGAATAGAGTATAAAGTTTGGTCTGAGATTAATTTCTGCTAGTCTCCTTTATAGTTTCCCCAGCAATTTTTATCATCAGGGAATTTTTTCCTAAGTAATTTATGTTTCCTGGTTTACCAAATGCTTTTTTGAATTCCACAGCATCATATTGAATTTATTCATTTTTTGTTTCTATTTTAGGCAGTACAGTGAATGTGAGTTTTGTGACTTTGTAGCTGAAAGAGAATTCTTTCCTCATTTTGCAAATGAGGAACCTGAGGCTTAGAGGGGAAGTGAATTGCTTAAGGTCACACAAGTAGCATTTACAAGTTTTTTAAATTTGTGTGTATATGTGTGTGTGTATTATATTAGGGATTTTGAACATCTTTACATATAGTTCTTAACCTAATTTTTCTCAAGAATTCTTAGTTTCTTTTGGTCATTCCTCACTGGGGCGTGTGAATTAGTTTTATGACTATCAGTACCTTATGTATTCTGGAAGTCAGAGCTTTTATCAAGTACATTAATTGCACATATATTTATCCCATTCTTTCCTTTTTATTTTAGACACTTTATTATTTCTTGCATAAAATATTTTTATTCTTGGAAAATCAAACCTACTGAATTTTGTCTGCCAATTCTCTCATTTTTGGTTAAAAAAAAAGATTTTCCTTACCATTATTGAGAGAAATATTTCTTTTCCTTGCAATTTTTTATGCTTTTTAAAAATACTTAGATCATACCTTCTAATCGATAATCTAATAACCTTTTTTTCCTTAAGCCCTTACAGTCATAAAAAGAATTAAGAGCTAGGCATTTGGGGTTAAAGGACTTGCTCAGGGTCACACAACCAGGAAGAATCTGGCTAAATTTGAACCCAGGACCTCCTGTTTCCTGGTCTGGCTCTCTATCCACTGAACCACCTAGTTGTCCTTTCAAATAGACTTGTGAAAGTTTTTATTTACTCATTAGAAATGAACACCGTTGACTACCACCTTGTGAATACCTTTCTTGTTTTTTTTGCTACCCATTTTTATATCTTTGGTCCATCTCTTCTTTATAATGTTCCTCTTGCAATTTGATTAATCTCCACCACTTCAGCTTCCACTTAGAGATAACTCACCTGACCCTTCTTTTATGTCCAGATGCACATCTCCATCTGTCTACAGACTATCTACACCTAATTTTCCACTAGCTTGTGAAACTCAATATCTCAACTGGAGCTGTTGCCAAAACATAATGGCCTACCATAATAATAATTTTTAAAAAAGCTAATTACTATTTTAGTAGTATTTACTTTGGTTAATTATTAGCTACAGTTTGGGGGCACCAAAACATTATACTACATAAAACTTCACATAATTTCAGGGAGGACACTAATAAACTGATGAATGTCTAGTGAAGGAGATCAAGATGGTGGAGGACCCTGAATTCATATTATATGAAAAACTGTTAAAGGAAATGCTGATGGATGTTTCACCTGGATCAGAGATGATTTAGTATTTGAAGGACAGTTACACTACTCAGAAGTTCTTTTGGTCAATGTGGCTTTTTTGAATGAAGTTTATTACTATCCTGTTCAAATCTCTAAGTAATTTCTAAAAGAAAATATCAGATTTCTGCAGTAAAATTATAATTAGGACTAGACTTGTTCTTAGGCCAGAAGGGTATAAATAGGAGTATGGGCAGTAACGGTTCAGCTGGGGAGAGTTTATTAGGCATGATGCTGAAAGAATTATTTTTCAGGTGGGAGTTAGAATGTTGGACACTGAGGTCCCTTCCAATTCTGAGAATATGCAATTCTGTGATAACAGGCTCATATTTATATGCTGTTTTAAGGTTTTCAGAGCACAACCACCCCATGACAGGAGTACTCCTCCCATTTGGGGGATAAGGAAACAAGTCCCAGTGAAATTGCCCGAAACCACAAAGTAATGAAGCCAACCAAGATTTCAATGTGGTTTTCCAATTTCAAAGCCAATAGCTTTTCCACCGTGTCCACAGGGGCTAGAAGTTCACAGCTGAGGTTGATGGCAGGAGAAAGGCAGGGGTGCTGCTGGGGACCCTAGCACCCTCCACTTATTCATTCTGGCTATGGCTTCATCCCGTTGTGCCATGGCGCTTTGTCTAGAGCTTGGGGCCTAGAGTCAGAAAGACTCATTTTCCTGAGTTCAAATCTGGTTCCAGACACTTATTAGCAGTGTGACCCTGGGCAAGTCACTTCAATCCTGTTTGCCTTAGTTTCCTCATCTGTAAAATGAGCTGGAGAAGGAAATGGCGCTGTAGCATCCTTGCCAAGAAAATCCTCAGTGCGGTCTGGAAGAGTAGAGAGAGGATGAAACTACCTCTTGGCTCCAGTCTGGCCGCCCCTTCCTCCCTCCCTGCAAGTCTTAGGATCTTTCCACTTGTTGGCTCCGCCCAGCCCCGGTCCTAACCGGGCTCTTCCCTTCTGCCTTTGGCGGGAAGGGCTGAGCGAGGCCCTGCCCCCGCACTAGCTGGGTTCATCCTTTCTGCCCTTGGCGGGCTGGCCTCTTGGCGGGAAGGGCTGAGTGGAGTATGGCAGGGGCCGGCGAGTCTTTCCAGGTGAGAAGTTGGGAGTCTGACAGCGTGTCAGGAGCCGGTAGCCCGGGACAGGGAGGATGGAGGAGGGAGCTTCTAACTCTGCCCTCCTAGCTCTGGACTGGGGACCTCACCTGCTGGTATTTTAAGCGGTTGTTAATTTCATCAGACCTGCTCGGAAACTGGTAGTGATGTATGTAGTATTGGGGGCGTGATATGGGAGGAAGGGGGCTGTGAGAGAAATAGCTGCTGTGAGGGCTTGTTAAATGCAGTCTTCTGTACACTCCGCCTTAAGGAAATGCACCATCCGGTATGGGGCTGTTACACTGCTCAGCAAAGGACTTTGTGGGGAAGATTGGAGTCTAACTTTCCTTTCTTATTGAACTAAACAGGTGAATGAACCCAAAAGCCCCCAGGGCAGAATTGGTTTAACCACGACACCAAAACAGACTATAATTTTACAGAAGCAAGTTCAAGTACTCCTTCTTCCATTTGTTATCAAAAAGAATAAACAGGGCCAAATGATGAGCCCTCAGAATCTATCAGAAAATAATTCTAACAATGAAGAAAGTCCTGAAGTAAAAAGAAAACGCAGAGAACTTGAAACTCTAGAAATAGAAGCTACATTTCCCAAGGAGGAATGCAGTCCACACAAATCGTCTTTGAGTCCTCAGACAGAACAAAGTCTTGGGATACCCGGGAATACTAAAGATGTGTTGGCTCTCAGTGAATTGCAAAGCAATCAGGAAGGAGATGGTGATGAAATTGAAACAGCTGATCTGGTAAGGTTCTCAGTTTAATAATTATCTTGTAGGTTTTACCATATTTGACTTATATAATGAAAATATTATCACTTTAAAAATGTGAAATTTTGGCAAAATCATTGAGTGGCAGAAGCAGTTAATTTTGAATTGAAGTTTGAACAAACCTATGGGACCTCTGTAGAGGAGCTCTTAAGACCCTTTCTAAATCTAAATCCTATGACCCAGATTCTCAGAGAAGTGACTTAGGCCTCCCACTTCAATTAAATTTAACTGATAATTTCTTCAAATACTCCATTGCCCTGAAATTACTTTTTATTTTTCATATGTACAGAGGAGTAGTTTGGTACAATGAAAGGGATACTTTTACCGTAAGCCATTCATTCAGTAGCTATGTATGGGATCTTGGACAAGTCAACTTTATCCTCTTGACTTCAGTTTGTTCAACTGTTAAAAGAGGGAGGTGCTGGTGGCTATATAATCTTGGAGGTCTTTTTCAGTTCTAACATTCTGTAGTTTTAATACCGATTTTTTTTTTTCATTTTATACTGGTAGCATATAATTTGAAAAATAAAAAGTCTGTTAGTATGTCTTGAATATCCCTAATACATATTCATGTATTCATAATGTGTAGCAGGAGTCACCATCCTTTAATGCAAGCATGAAGGAAAAAAATTACCTATTGTATTGATACTTTGTTTAATTAGTTATTTAACATAGCTGACACTTTGCAAGATTTTCAGACTTTTACTTGTTTTATCATTTGGTCCTCACAAAAAGTCTCTGAAGTAGTTACTATAGGTAGTATTATACATATTTTACAGATGAGGAAATTGGCACTCTGGTAGGTTAAATAATTTGCTCAAGCACAGTCATATAGCTAATGGACTTCAGAGACAATATTCAAATCCAGGTCTCACCTAACTCTAAGGCTATTTTTCTTCCCAATATACATACTCTGTGTCAAGCTTTGAGTTTGTGAAAGTTCAAAGATAACATTTGAACCTTCCCTTGAAAAATTTGGATTCTAGTTAGTGAAGAGAAGATCATGTAGGGCAAAAACAAATACTAAGTTTTTTTGAAGAAAAAAATTTAAAATATTGAAGCACAGAAAAGAAACATTTCAGTTCTATATACTAAGTGAGGTATTAATGCTTTGGTTTTGGATATTTTGGTTTTTAAGATGACAAAGTATGTTGATTGTTTTTCTAATGTTGATTAATCCTTGCATCCCATGTGTAAGTCCCACTTGATCATAAGAAATGATTTCTTGAATAAATCGCTGTAATCTGACAGGATTTTGTTTAACATTTTTGAGTCAATATTCACTAATGATATTGACCTATAATTTTTTCCCCAGGTTTTGTCTTTCCCTTGGTTGAGTTATTTACATTATATTTATCTCATAAAAGGATTCTCTTAATGTTCTTTATGTCTCAATTTCTGGGAACAATTTGTGAAATATAGGTACTGGTCTTTAAAAGTTTGGTAGAATTCTCCTGAGAATTCAAGTTCAGAAGTTTTTTTCTTTGACAGTTTCTATATAGTCAGATCTTTTTCCTTTTCTGAGCCTGGATTATTTAAGATTTCTATCTAGTCTTCTGAAAGGTTGAGTATTTTTTATTTTCGAAGCTACTCCTTTATTTCTTTTGTGTTCTCAGTATTGTTATCATAGTACAGTTCTCTCTCTGGAGGGGATTAACATTTTTTATTATAGGTCCTTTGGAATTGTCTTGAATCATTGTTTCTAATAGAATAGTCTTTCATAGTTGATCAAATCCTTATTATATTTTGTAATTATGCATAATGTTCTCCTGGGTTTGCTTACTTCATTTTCCTTAAGTATATATCAAGGTTTCCAAGTTTTTCTGAAAGCTTCCTGCTGGTCATTTCTTACAGTACAGTGAGTATTTCATCATAATCATATGCCACAGCTTGTTCAGCCATTCCTCAACTGATGGGCATCCCCATAATTTCCAATTCTTTGCCCCTACAAAAAGGGCTGCTATAAGTATTTTTGTACATATGAGTCTTTTCTCTTTTTTTTTTTTTTTGGATCCCTTTGGAACACAGACCTAATAGTATTGCCCTTTGGGCATAGTTCTAAATTGCTCTTTGTAGTGGTTAGACTAGTTCACAGCTACACCAACAGTGTTTTAGTGTACCTGTTTTTCTACATACCCTCCAGCATTTGCCGTTTTCCTCTTCTGTTATGTTAGCCAACATGATAGATGTAAGGTGCTATCTTAGATTTGTTTTAATTTGCATATCTACTTATTAGTGATTTTAGAGCATTTTTCCCCTAACTATTGATAGCTTTGATTTGTTCTTCTGAAAACTACCTATTCATATCCTTTAACCATTTATCAATTGGGGAATGACTCATATTTTTATAAATTTGGCCCAGTTCCCTATATATTTGAGAAATGAGATCTTTATTAGAGAACCCTCCCTCTCCAGTTTCCTGCTTTCTTTTTAATTTTGATTGGATAGGTTTTGTTTGTGCAAAACCTTTTTCATTTCATGTAAATCAAACCTTTCTCTTATTTCTTATGATCTTCTCTATCTCTTCTTTGGTCACAAAGTTCTATTATACATAGATCTGACAGGTAATTATTTTCCATGCTCCCCTAATTTATTATATCAACTTTATGTCTAAACCATGTGCCTATTTTGACTTCTCTTATATGATGTGAGAAATTGATCTATGCCTAGTTACTACAAAGCTGCTTTCTAGTTTTCCTTGAAGTTTTTGTTGAGAAATGAGTTCTTGTCCTAAGAGCTTGGATTTTTGTTTGGTTTATCAAACACTAGGATTTTTTGTTTATTTACTTTTATATGTTGTGTACCTAATCCGTTTCACTAATCAACACTATTTCTAAGCCAGTACTTTGATGATTACCACTTTGTAGTATAGTGTGATATCTGGTACTGCTAGGTTACCTTCCTTTGCTTTTTTAAAAAGTTGATTCTCTTGATATTCTTGAGCTCTGTGTGTGTGTGTGTGTGTGTGTGTGTGTGTGTGTGTGTGTGTGTGTGTGTGTGTAGTTTTTAAAAAAGGAAACCAACAAAACCCTATCATTACTATATTGATAATTCTGAAAAAAGTTTCATTAACAGATTTTGAATAGAAATGAATAGCCAAAAACCCTCATACCTTATTGAAGAAAAACCAGTTTAGCTTGAAGAATCCTTTATTATAGATACTTTCATTCCTTTTTAGTAGTTTTAAAGTAAATTCTCATGTGTGAGAGGTCAACAGGCATGAAATACTAGCTTGGAAAGGATCTCTTCTATTTGGAGAGATTTGGGAGGGAGGGCCTTGTGGAGGAGGTAATATCTGATCTAGACCATATGTACACATATCTGTGTGAGTGTGGGTATGTTGTATTCCTGGTTAGAGTGTAAGTTCATTGACTTCCCTTCTTTGTCTTTGTATCCTTGGTACTAGCATAGTGACTGGCACATAGGAGGTGCTTCTTTAATGCTTGTTAATTAGCCAATTGTTTTTCTAAATAATATGTGATGTTTCTTTAACCAAAAGGCATTTTAGAAAGAACTGACATAGCATTTCTCCCCTTTACTATGTTTCCTTCCACTAAAGTTGCAAATGTAACTTAACTAGTAAAGCCATAAGTGTTTGTAAATTTGATATTTTTTTAACCCTCATTTTCTGTCTTAGAATTGATACTAAGTAACAATTCCAAGGCAGAAGAACAGTATGAGCTAGGCTTTGGGGTTAAGTAACTTGCCAAAGTTCACACAGCTGGGAAGTTTCTAATGCCAAATTTGAACCCATGCCTGGCTCTCTGTCCACTGAATCACCTAGCTGCCCAAATTTCATCTTTGTTATGAGTTTTCAGGACACTTCACATTGCTTTGGAAATCCACTGAAACCTCTGCAGGAATTAAGATGCAATGAAACATTTTATGGAATTGTCAAGACTAAGACTGTATCTTGACTGCTTGACAATTTCCTTGTATACAGCATTGAATGAATGGGAGGTGATGTTCAAAGAAAGATGTGGTGACTTATGTGGAATTAAGTCCTGTCTGTAAGGTGCTGTGGTTGAGAACTGTACTTACGTTATTTTTTTCCCATAGGATGGTTCAACAGAGCTGTCAGCTTATGAAAAGAAGAGACTAAAAAACATATCAGAAAATGCTGATTTTTTTGCTTCACTTCATTTGGTAGAGGTTTGTATAGCTTCTCAATTTAACTAGAAAATACTCAAATTCTATACTATTGCAAAATGACTATTGTTAATGTAATTTTATGCCATCCCTTAAATAGTCAGAGAGGAGGATAAGATATGCCAAGAGAAGTAGGGTGTGGGCTTAATGGGAGGAAACTGTCTGTTAGGACATCTTAAGATAGGGAGGAAAACCTTGGGGAGAGAGTGTATCTTCAAGGTTATGTTGTTATAGTAACTCTTCTACAGTGCTTTGCATAGAGGCTTATTGTACAGTCTTTTTTAAAATGACTACAACGTGGCTATGGAAGGTTATTCTGTATCCCTTCTCTCCTCTGATTCCAGGACAATATTTTGCCATATTTTGGATAAGGTGTGGGGGGATGTTTCTTATGGACAATGGATCTAGTTTAGTCAAAGTATTCTTTAAGCTTGGATAGAGCATTCTCTATATTGCCTGTCTTATAAAGCCCTTCCGCTCTCTTCTCTAGCTCTACTCTTACTGTGTAGTAAGACTAGGTCATCATACCTCACTTCTGGATCATCTCTGCACTATGGCTTTCTAGTGGGTATGCCATTGTCCTTAATGGATACACATGTTAAAGCTGATCTTAACTCCTGGACAAAGACTTTTTTTTTCTTTAATAAATAAGGTCCTCCAGGTAATCAATCTAGTGATCTCTCTTTTGGCCAGTCCTTTGAAAGTTAAGTTTGGTGGTGGGATGGGTGGATGGGTGTTATTTGGAACTTTTTTCTTCTTCCATTTATACTTGTATATTCTCTAGCCAGTTTAATTCCTCAGCTGTATATACCAAGAAGAAATGTATTCCAGAGTAGGGTAACGTATTTTTTTGAGATTTTTCATGGTATAGTATTCCAAGAACAGATTTTCCACAATTCATGGCATCAGTATTAATAAGTACAATCTGGAGTTTGATTTCTAGGGAATTTATTTCTTTAAATGAAAGTTTCTAACTACAGTTTCCAATTGTATTTAAATGTTTGATTAGAAATGACCATATACTTGGAATGTATGTGAGGAATGGTTCAGTGGTTTGAGAGGCAAAATTGAAGCTAAATAGATAGCCATTGCCAAGCGAAGGTCAGAAATCATATTTGAAAAAGCAGATCAGATAAAGCATTTCTATAGAAGCTATACTTTTAATCTGTAAGTCAGTTGAAGATATCATTAGATTTATGAAAGCTTGATTAACAAAACTTCAGCAAAATATATCTTCTTTAGACTCAGTTGACTCAAAAAATTGGTAGAATCTTAGAGCAGCTTTGTAGTGTCTATTACTAGAAAATAAATGCAGTTAACAAAACAAAGCAGAATGAATAATATAATTATAAAGATACATGTTTTTAATCCCTCTTTGGGTATTGCTCCTTGAGAGCAGTATTGTGACATAAACATTTTTTATCTCTCAGTGCCACTAGGAGTGTCTCTTGTAATTATTACACATTTAATAATTATTAGTTGAATGGAAGGAAGGAACTAAGCATTTAGTAAGTACCTACTATGTACCAGGCACTTTACAGATATCTCATTTGAGCCTCTCAGCAACCCTGGGAGGTATAGAAGCTATTATTAAACCTATTTTAGAATTAAAGAGACTGAGGCAGACAGATTAAGTGAATTACTCAGTATCACCCAGGTAGGAAGTTTGTCTGAAGCTAGGTTTGAACTCAGGCCTCACTGATTTCAGTTCCAGCTCTCTCTCCACTGCACCCACAAGTGCTTCTATTCAGATCACTTTACCTCTGTCAGATTCTTCATACTGACCTCACATGATTATTGTGAGAAAAGCACTTTAAGCTATATCTATCAAATAAGTGTTACTGTAAAATGTGTACATGGTAGAGTATATTAATATTTTCACATATATGTTTTTACCTTTTACAGACAGCTGCAAGGTTACGTGAAATGATTACAAAAAGGCCATCTCATGGAATCAAGAGGTAAAATAGTATTTAGGTCTGTGATTCTTAGAGTCTGGTATTTTTGTAGAATATGTAGTTAGAAGACTTGAGAAAGTAGCATCAGACTGGAAATTCTAGAACTGAGTTGAAGTACATGGAGGACCCTATGGGAAAATCTTACTTGAAGAGACAATGCATTGCAGTGGAATGAGCAACTGATTTGGAGTCAGGACCTAGATTCAAATCCTGTCTCTGTCAGCTCTTATCATCTTATAGCTGTGCTACAGCAGTAATTTAATTGAGTTCTCTGCTGTTAGTCTCTGCCCTCTGCATTCTATCTATACACCTGCAAGATAGACATTCCTAAAGTAAAGTCTGACCTTGTCACTCCCTTAATCAAAAAACTTTAGTGGTACTTCATTACTTCTGGGCTATAAAAAAATCTCCTCTGTTTGGTATTTAAAAGCTCTTTCCAATCTGGGTCCAGTCTTGGAGACAGGTGGCACTATGGAAAGAGCTTTGGATTTGAAGTTAGAAAACTTGAGTTTTTTTCAAGCCTCTGCACCTTCATACCTGAATGATTTTGGTCAAGTCTCTTGGTAAACTGAGAGACTTGGACTGGATGACCATTAAGTTTCCTTCCAACTCTAAATCTATGATCTATAATCCTTTGGCACCAATTGTCCCTCCAAGCCTGGGATATTCTCTGTCTTTACTTCTGTCTCTTGGAATCTTAGTTTCATTTGAAGCTCTACTAAGGAGCCACCTTACTGATGACTTAAAATGTTAGCATTTTACCTCCTGTTCTTCCCGATGCCCTTCCCAATTACTTTGTACATACTTATCTGCCTATATCTAGTTTCCCTTCAGTAGTATATAAGCTGCCAGTCCAAGATCTATTTTCACTTTTGTCTCAATATTTCTATTTCTTGGATGATAAAATGTTTTTGAATTGAAAGAGATTATAGTGGGGGGATACAGTATGCAAATATTTAAAGGATCCTCTTTATCTAAGGATATATGTTTCATTATGCATTATCCAAGGATAATTGGTAACCAAAAAAGGTAAGGATTTAAAGTAAATTTGTATGAAATAGGAACCCATATTTCATAGTAAATAGGTGGGAAAATATTTTGATTTGAACTTGATCTTGAAAAATGAAACTAAACTTTTTGAAAATAAGATTTTAATTTTGTATTTAATAAAATTTATGTGACAACTTATTAACCAATTTTTACATTACAGACAACAAAATTGTATGATAGCATGGTAGGATGTCTTTTATCTTTGATGTTAGCAGGATAATAGGAATGTTATTGTTACAAAAATAATCAAGGGCTTCATCAGTTTCCTTCAGTTTTTTAATAAAATATATTTTCCTTTCCCTTGATTCCTTCACTCTACTTCCTTCTAGAGTTGTCCCTTTTAGTAAAGAATCTTTTAATCTTTTGGTGTTTGAATCATTTTCTTGGAACATTTTTAGTGAATCAGAAAAGTGTTCACCCTTGGTCTAGTAGTTGGGATTAAATGTTCGAGCAGGAACAAACTTCACTTATTTATTTAATTTTATTTTTTGAAAAACTCTTACCTTCCCTCTTGGAGTCAATACTGTGTATTGGCTTTAAGGCAGAAGAGTGGTAAGGGCTAGGCAGTGGGGGTTAAGTGACTTGCCCAGGGTCACACAGCTGGGAAGTGTCTGAGACCAGATTTGAACCTACGATTTACCATCTCTAGGCCTGGCTCTCAATCCACTGAGCCACCCAGCTGCCCCTTCTGGGAACAAATTTTATAATTGGAATGAAACTTCTAATGAAACTTTTGTCATAGCCATCTTAATTGTGAGAAAGAATTGGGGGCTAATTTTCCTCTCAGATACATATTGGCAAGTCACTTAATCTCTCAATATTCTAACTGGAAAGGTAGAGTGAGTTTCCTTACTAGGAATTCCCTGTATCATTAAAATTCAAGGTCAGGACGAAATAGGTACAGGGATTTAGATAATAAAGATTTGGATAGTGAGGACCCCTAACATATGGTAATATGAGAAGAAAGAGAACTCAGACAATCCTGGCTGCTACTTAGCTTTCCCAGTTTTGTGCTATCTCAGAATATTAAATTATCTTTTTATACTCTTATTTAAGCTTTGAGTAAAAGTCCTAAAGAGCATAGATTCAGGCCCAGATCACTTGGGTACTCCACTGGAGACCTGCTAGGTTAACTTGGAACCATTAATTACTATGATTTAGTTTCAGCTGTTCAATCAGATCCAGGTCCATCTTATTTTACTTTTATTTGTTCTTCCATCTTTTCCATAAGAGTGCAAGAGGGGTAGCTAGGTAGCACGGGACTAGAATGCCTGGGCTGAAGTCAGGAGGTCCTGGGTTCAAATATGACTTCATGTACTTACTAGCTGTGTGACCCTCAGCAAGTCACCCAATTGTCTAGTCCTTGTCCCTCTTCTGTTTTAGAATTCATATTAAGACAGAAGGTAAGGGTTTTTAAAAAAAAAAAAAAAAAAAAGAAGAAGAGTACAAGAGTCTTTGGCAAATGCTCTGCTAAAATATCAGTAAAATATTTCTATAGAGTTCCTCTTTTCTACCATTCTGGAAACCCTGACCTTTCTTGGTGAAACCATGCTGACTCTAGGATCATTGCTTCATTTTCTAGATATTCACTAAGGTGTTAGTGAATAATACATTTTAATAATACATTTTAATAATAGTCTTTTTGCCAGGAATTGAAATCAAGTTCTCTGACCTCTAGTTTGTAGCTCCATCCTCCTCTTGTTTTTGAAAAATTGAATCAACATTTTCCCTTCTCAATTCCTGTGATATTTCTTTGTTAACAAAGATAACTACTGGCAGTGAGTAGCATTCATATCTGCTAATTCTGTTTCCCAGGGTAAGTTCATCTGAGTTAGGCAAGTTTACATTCATCTCAGGAAGCTAGGCACCCCCCCTTACTTTCTAATTACTTATCTTGGATACCAGTTTCTGAATAGTCATTTTTGGTTTGCCCTTTCTGCTCTATAAAAAGTATCCTCATCTACAGAAAAAAGCAATAGCAATGTAAAGAATTGAACACCTCCATCTACTCTCTTGTTGATGATTATCTTTGTCTCATCCACTTAGTATCACTTTTCCCGCTTTGACCTTTTTATTTTTTCTGATATGCTTAAAAAGAAAAAGAAAAGAAACTGTTTTCTATGTCCTTAGCTTTCTTCCCTAGCTTTAGTTTATCCTGAGCTTAAGCGTGCTTGACAGTCTTCTTCTTCTTTTTTTTTTTTTTTTTTTTAACCCTTACCCTCCACTTTAGAATTGATACTAAATATTGGTCTAGAAGATCAGTGAAGGCTAGACAAATGGGAATTAAGTGGCTTGCTCAGGGTCACAAAACTAGGAAGTTCTAAGGCCATATTTGAACCCAGGATTTCTTATCTGCTGTCCTGGCTCTCTGTCCCTTTGCTTGACATTCTTAAAGGACTTTTCCATGTTTTTATATTTATCTAGTTACCTGCCTTTTCTTCTGTCTGTTGTATTTTAAAAAAATCTAGGGTGATGAATTCTGCATCCATATTAAAAGGGGAAGAGAATAAACATTTTAAATATAATACCTACTCCTACTACCTTATCTAGTTAGTTCTAGAAGACTTTATTTCTCACTGGACTCATTGGGACCGAGTGACAGAATGTGGATGAATCCAGTTGCATTTATGCTATTAGAAAAAATAAAAGCATTTTTCTATGGATATGCACTCTGTAGCTTTTCATTAGAGAATAATTTTGTTGATTTCTGTACTAACAAATAGAGTCCTTTTATTTATTTTTGTGGCTATTGTTTCAGTCATGGAAATTAAATTCATAGTTATTAGAGTTGATTGTAGTGCCCTCTTTCACTTTGGTAATAGTAAAGTAATTAACCTATGCTATAAATGAACACAGACTTTTCATTCCTTTAGAAAGAAGCCAATGAAGGCTGAAGATGAGATTGTATGTCGAAGATCCATGAGGTTATTAAAAGTAGATCCATCAGGAGTCCCCTTGTCAGATCCTTCACCACAGCCTGAATCAGTGGTTGAACAAAATGTAAGAGTAACAGTGCAAATATAATACATTAACTTAAAAAAAGAACCATAAAACTCTTTAAGTTTTTGAAACTCAGGGTACAGAAAATACCATTAATTCAGAATTATCTAATGTGGACTGTATTAAATTAGAATTTGTATTAGATGAGATGGGGTTTGTACTGAAGTTGACTTTAGGAGACTCACAAAGGAAATGAATTCTGAAATTTGTTTAATTGTGTGTAAGGGGAATATTCATCTGCTCAAGAGGGTATACTCTTTTAAGCTTTTAAAAAATACTCAAATTGAATGAATGGAAAGTAGAAACCAGTATTGATTAGTTGAGTGTATTTACTAGGTAACACTTGATTAGCTAAATTCTATTTTCTTATGTACTTTTAAGCAATAAGAATACATTTTCCCTCTAGAATTCAAGAATGAAGACTTGACAAATTCAAGGAACTCTTAATTGTAAAGCACTTAGCACAATGTCTAGTACATAGTAGGTACTTTATAAATTCTTATTCCCTTTCTTCCCCTTTTCTCTAACAATTGCTTTTAAAGGCTAGTTAATAGTATGGGAGTGATTTTAAATAGATACATGACAGATAAATGCCAGGCATGGTGACACATACCTGTAATTTTGCCACTGAGGAGAATGCCGGCTGGTGGGTTGTTTGAGCTCATTTGTTCTGAGATGGAGTAGGACTAAAGCCAATTGGATGTCTGTACTGTCTGACTCCAAAGTGTTGATTCTGGGAGGTGGATTGGGGATACCAAATTTCCTAGAGAGGAATTAACCAGTCTAAGTTGGTCTGAACAAATCAAAGCTTCCATATTGATAAACAGTGGGATTGGGCCCATGAGTATGGCTGTTGTACGTCCAGTATGGGTAAGATAGGGAGCTGCCCTATATACAAAGGAAGACAAATAAGAAAGAAAGAAATTTAAAAAAATATATAGATAGGGAAGCTGATATTAATTCCAGCTACTCTTATGAATCAAAAATTATTTTTAACAAGGACTGTCAGAAAATGCCTTTTGAATCACAAAGTTGATTTCTCCTGAACTATCTTAAACACTGTTAGTAATCCAAGATTACAAACTAAGCTGAATGGCAAGGAGAGAGACAAGAAAGGTCTAGGGAATTAAAGAGGGGATGAAGTAGAAGGGAACATAGAGGGAAAGAAGATTGAAGAGAAAGAGTATAGGAGAGAGAGGGAAAGAGAATCTGTTTTGCTATGGTATATTTGTGTATATTAGAATAAAAAGATAAAAACAGCTCTTGCTACTTTGGTTTTCCTTGTGATACTAGTGTATAATTAAACAAAAAAGTAATACCATATAGAGTGAATAGACTATATTTGTGTTTTGTCTCTTACCTGAATGGTAAACTTTTGCCTGTAGAAAAAAATTAAGGGCTCTTCATAATAAGGTGGTAGCGACATTTCCTCCCACATTTATCTTTTCAGTGTTATAGATATTTTTCTGTTCTTAGCTTTTAGGCTCAAAACACATTTCTAAATTGGAAAGGAATTCTATTATAAAGGAATCACTTTGGTAGTTTTCAGTATAAGATATTGTACTCTCATTTATTCATTCATTTATTTATTTATTTGCTTATTTATTTATTCATTCATCTGTTTATTTTTTTAGGCCTTTACCTTCTATCTTGGAATCAATACTGTGTATTGGTTCCAAGGCAGAAGAGTGGTAAGGGTTAGGCAATGGGGGTCAATTGACTGGCCCAGGGTCACACAGCTAGGAAGTGTCTGAGGCCAGATTTGAACCTAGGACCTCCCATCTCTAAGCCTGGCTCTCAATCCACTGAGCCACCCAGCTGCTCCCAAGATATTGTACTCTTGCAATGTAACTATTGAAGATGTTTTATTTTTATTTTGGGATAGATATCATATTTTGTGCTTTTCTCTCTGATATAATAAATTGGCAGTACTTAAAAAAAAAGCAGTTAACTGAATTTTGAATTAGTTAAATGATATGAAGGAGCTCTCCAAAGAACTAGGACTATGGGGAAATTTTAGTTAATAGTTTCTACTTAATTTCACTAGAAATTATAAACTTTAAATGCTTTGTAAGCATTTGATAAATATTTATTGAATTTGATTTTCCAGATATTCCATGGAAGTTGATACAGCTTATGTGATTAAGCACTTTATTCTTTTTTTTTTTTTTTTTAATTAAAAAAATTTTTTTTAAACCCTTAACTTCTGGGTATTGGCTCCTACGTGGAAGAGTGGTAAGGGTGGGCAATGGGGGTCAAGTGACTTGCCCAGGGTCACACAGCTGGGAAGTGTCTGAGGCTGGATTTGAACCTAGAAGATTATGCACTGATGGCTAAACAAAGGGATGTGTAATAGTGAACATGATATAAAAGTTTTTAAAGCCCCAAAGAAAACATTGTTTCTATTTTTTTTTCTAACAGCCTCGCTTACCTCCTGGGCCTTTGGAAATGATACCAGAAAATCAGAATGAGCAAAATGAAATGTTTAAAGGACTTTTGCAGATGTGGATGAAAATAAGCCAGGTATCATTTTCAGAACTTTTAACTGGTTTTTATATCTGTTAAAGAAGAAGTTGGAATAAATGCACCATCTTATTGCTCTGATTTCTTTCTAATATTACAGCCAAGAAATAAGAGTACTAAGAAGTTATCTAGTGTTAAAAGGTAAATTATCTTTTTTAATTTAATTTTTAAAATTTAAGTATTTTTCTATGGTTGCATGATTCATGTTCTTTCCCTCCCCACTCCCAGAGCTGACAAGTAATTCCACTGGGTTATACATGTATTATCACTCAATATCTATTTCAATATTATTTATTTTTGTAATAATCTGAAAAGGTAAATGTAAATAAGTTTTTTTGTTTTAACTATAAATAGGAATATTTCTAAATTTAAAATTAATTGTTCTTTTCAGATACAAAGCTAGTTTGAGTGGCATGGTCATTAATGAAGCTACTATCTGTAAAGTTACCAAAACTAGAATATGCTCTATAGCTATTCATCCATCAGAAACTAGGACATTGGTGGCAGCTGGGGACAAGATTGGCCAAGTTGGACTATGGGATTTGGTAAGCTATTTCTATTTTATATCTGAAAATGAGAAAGTAGAATCTGGAAAATTCCCTAGACATATGTGTTATAAATATCATTTAAAATTCATAATTGGATTTTATGAATATGAGTTACATTATTCATATCTCAGAGCTTAAATTCCTATTTTTTGAGCATTGCTGTTATTTTGATACTTTGATGCAGTGCACAACAGTGGATTTGAGGTCAGAGGACCTGGGTTAAAAGCCAGGATGGCCGTTTCCTATCTTTGTTACATTGGGCAAATAGTGTCATCTGTCTGCATGTGAGTATCCTTGTAAAATGAGGGTATTGGACTAAGTGAACTATAAGGTTCCTTTTAATTTTAAATCTTTGATCCTAAGACCTGGAACATCATCAGTGAATTGGATAACAGCAGCATATAAAAGGAGTGATTAAGTATTTATAAGATATTTTGAAACTAGAAATAATAATAATATTTATAAATAAGTTTCTATTTTTCTTAGAATATGGTGTAATATTAGTTGTATACTGGAGTAATTTTTTCTAGTCAAATCAAGAAATATATACTAAAGGTCTACTCTGTAACAGGTCTGATAATAATAAAAGAAAAGACAGAAACAACCCCTGCCTTCAAGGAGTTCACAGTTTAATATATGAAGACAACATACAAATAATGGCTTATAAACAAGACATATGTACACATGTGATGAATTGGAAATAATTATAGAGAGAAGGCTCTAACATTGAATTGGACTAGGAAAGATTTCTTTGCAGAAAGAAATTTCTTTGCACTACAAAAAGCGCAGCTATAAATATTTTTGTACAAGTCTGTTTATCTATGATCTCTTTGGGGTACAAACCCAGCAATGGTATGGCTGGATCAAAGGGCAGGCAGTCTTTTATAGCCCTTTGGGCATAGTTCCAAATTGCCAGCCAGAATGGTTGGATCATTTCACAACTCCACCAGCAATGCATCAATGTCCCAATTTTGCCACATCCCCTCCAACATTCATTACTCTCCCCTTCTTTCATTTTAGCCAATCTGCTAGGTGTGAGGTGATACCTCAGAGTTGTTTTGATTTGCATTTCTCTAATTATTAG
>NC_058131.1:524829601-524906953 GCF_016433145.1 Gracilinanus agilis | reverse complement strand
GCATCCCACAGAGTTTGGTAGGATGTCTCATCATTGTCATTCTCTTCAATGAAATTGTTGATTGTTTCTATGATTTCTTCTTTGACAACTTGGTTTTGGAGAATCATATTGTTTAATTTCCAATTGGTTTTTGATTTTCCTGTCCAGGTGCCCTTACTAATTATTATTTTTATTGCATTATGATCTGAGAAGGTTACATTTATTATATCTGTTTGTTTGTCATGATTCTATGCCCTATTACATGGTTAATCTTTGTAAATGTACCATGTGCAGCTGAAAAGAAGGTGTATTCCTTTTTGCCCCTATTTATTTTTCTCCACATATCAATTAAATCTAATTTTTCTAGGACTTCATTCATCTCTCTTACCTCTTTCTTATTTATTTTTTTGGTTTGATTTATCTAGATCTGAAAGAGAAATATTTAGATCTCCCACTAGTATGGTTTTACTATCTATTTCCTTCTTGAGCTCTGCCAGTTTCTCCTTTATGAATTTGGATGCTATACCTCTTGGTACATATATATTGAGCAGTGTTATTTCCTCATTGTTTATACTGCCTTTAATCAGGATGTAATGACCTTCCCTGACTTTTTTAATCATATCTATTTTTACTTTGGCTTTGTCAGAAATCACAATTGCCATTCCTGCCTTCTTTTTCTCATTTGATGCCCAAAAGATTTTGCTCAAGCCCTTAACCTTAAACTTGTGTATGTCTACCTGCCTCATATGTGTTTCTTGTAGACAACATATGGTAGGATTTTGGTTTCTGATCCACTCTGCTATTTGCTTCTGTTTTATGAGCGAGTTCATCCCATTCACATTCAGAGTTATAATTATCAGTTGTGCATTCACTGACATTTTTGTATCCTCCCCTAGGCCCACCCCTTCTTCTTACACTATTTTCTTTTAAACCAGTGGTTTGCTTTGAGCCGGTATGCCTTATCCCCTCCCTTGATTGACTTCCCTTTCGGCCCCCTCGTTATTCCCCTCTTTTTGTTTTTAAAGGCCTAATGAATTCCTTCCCTCTTCTTCTCCCCTCCCTTTTTTGACCTCCCCACTTCCCTGCTCCCTTTGGTTTATCCCTTCTGATTTTCTCAGTAGGGTTAGATAGAGTTTTTTATCCCAATGGATAATATAGCTACTCTTCCCTCTTCGGGTTAATTACACTGAGAGTAAGGTTTAAATATTACCTCTTAATGCTCTCTTCCTTTCCTTCTTATAATAGTATTTATCCCCTCCCCTTCCCATGCCCTCTTTGTGTATATTAGAATATCCTATTTTTCTTATTTACTCAGATTTTTCTTGGTGTCCCCTACTATTCTCACTCCCCTTCTTTCCGACCCCCCATGTCATCTTAGACCATTTAGTATCCTGTCCTCTCCCTATGAATTATTCTTCTGGTTGCTATAATAGTGAATATTATAATAGTGAATAGAGTTCACTACAGAGAATTATACATAGCATTTCTCAACATGGGAATACAGATTAGATCTTATTTAAGCCTTTAAAGAGTCAAATTTAAAAAATTATGAGTTTTCTTTCTTTTCCCTCTGTTTCTTATTTACCTTTTTATGTTTCTCTTGATTTTTGTGGTTGGATATCAAACTTTCCATTTAGTCCTGGTCTCTTTTGTGCAAAAACTTGGAATTCTCCAATTTTGTTGAATGCCCATACTTTCCCCTGGAAGTATATAGTCAATTTCGATGGGTAGTTGATCCTTGGCTGAAGGCCCAGCTCTCTTGCCTTTCTGAATATCGTATTCCAAGCCTTGCGGTCTTTTAGTGTGGCTGCCAGATCCTGTGTGATCCTGATTGGTGCTCCTTGATATTTGAATTGTCTCTTTCTGGCTTCTTGTAAGATTTTTTCTTTTACTTGATAGCTCTTGAATTTGGCTATTATATTCCTGGGTGTTGACTTTTCTGGGTCCAATGTTGAGGGTGATCTATGGATCCTTTCAATGTCTATATTGCCCTCTTGTTGTAGAACTTCAGGGCAATTTTGCTGAATAATTTCTTTAAGTATGGAGTCCAAGTTTCTATTAATTTCTGGTTTTTCTGGAAGACCAATAATTCTCAAATTGTCTTTTCTAGACCGGTTTTCTTGGTCTGTCACTTTTTCATTGAGATATTTCATGTTTCCTTCTATTTTATCAGTCTTTTGACTTTGTTTTATTTGTTCTTGTTGTCTTGAGAGATCATTAGCTTCTAGTTGCTCGATTCTAGCCTTACGGGACTGGTTTTCGGCTCTGATCTTTTGGTTTTCCTTTTCAATCTGGTCATTTCTGGTGTTCAGTTTGCTTATCAGTTCATTTGATTTCTGAGCCTCACTTTCCAATTGCAAAATTCTGCCTTTTAAACTATTATTTTCTTGCCAGATCTCTTCCATCTTCCTCAACATCTCAGTTTTGAACTCTTCCATAGCTTGTGACCAGTTTTCATTGTTTTGGGAAGGTTTGGATTCTTGTTTGCCCTCCTCTGTTGTCTGGATTTTCTCTGTGTAAAAGTTGTCGAGTGTTCCAGAGTTTTTCTTGATAATCTTTTTCTTCTGGGGTTCTCGGCTTGCCATTGTTAGCCCCGCCCCTTCTCAGCTTTGTCTTCACACTCAGGCTCTGTTTGCGCTTTCTAAGCTCGTGAGGGCTTAGGTCTTCTTATCCTTGGGGTCCATCTTCCTGGTAGTCCCTGGTCTGTCCCTCTGCCCGAGGCTCCTTCAGCAGTCTCAGGGGCTGCTTCTACAGCCTTGCTCCCGTCTGCACCGGGTCCCCACTCGAGGTCCAAGCCTGCCCTTGAGATCTTTGTCCGCGCCTAGGGCTCTGCCTTCACCTGCACAGAGGCTTGGAAAAGTCCGTGCGCATTCTTTAGCCACTTGGGGTCCTAAATCTTGCAGCTCTCAGGTACAAGCCCCGGAGCTTCCAGTGACCCACTGGGTGCCCCAATCCTGCTTTCACTCTTGTGCATTGGCCTTGGAGCTGTGCGTGGTGTGGGGGGTGGGGAGGGGCTTCTTCCTCTCGAGTTTTAGTGAGAGCTGTTGCACCCCTTTATAGCGTGGAAATGCCCCGATTCCATGTACCTTCAATGCTGAGACCTGTTATGGGGTCCCTTCGTTCGTCTGGATTCGTTTTTATGTCCCCTTGAGGAGTCCTATGTGCTTCGGTTAGGAGAGATCGAGCAGCTGCTCCTTACTCTGCCGCCATCTTAACTGGAAGTCTCTTAAATCTTGATTATAATGGAAGGCTTACTGGGTAGAGTGAGGGTGATGAATGTGATGTTTTTAACAAAAATTTACTGGCTTCCTATAGCCTCTTCTAGTAGCCTTTACAATTAACATCTTTTATTAGAAGGATTAGACCTGTTCTTTTTCTATCATGCAATTAGAACTACTCTAAAGTAGTATAGGCTGTGTTAGGAGGAAGTAGTTTTTTCCTGCTGAGACAAAATGACTACTTTAGCAGGATAGATTGCACTAGATGACTTATTTTTTTATTTTAATAAAAAAAACTTTACCTTCCACCTTAGAATCAATACTGTGTATTGGTTCCAAGGCAGAATTGGGGTAGGAGCTAGGCAATAGGGGTTAAGTGATTTGTCCAGGGTTGCATAGCTAGGAAGTATCTGAGACCTGATTTGAACCTAGGATCTCCTATTTATAGGCCTGACTGAATCCACTGAGCAATGCAGATGATTCTATAGATGACTTAATAGTGAGTTTGGGATTTTGTGAAATCTGTTTCTAGAAACTTCTTAGAGGTTGATAATTCATGCTTGTCAGTGCTGGGATGGGGAGGTAAGGGAGGCAGGAAGACAATTTGGTTTATATAACTTCAGAAACTTATGTGGGAATTTGTTATTACATGTAATTGGTTTAAAAAATTACCGAAAAAAGAGTTAATAATTCAGTTATAAATGGGACATGTAGGGACTAATCCATGGATTTGCCAGCTTTCATAATATTAATAGAGAGATTTTGGCATTGCATTTTGGGAACAAAATTTTTGTTATTCTGTAATAATGCTTGACTTCAAGTATGTTTAATGAATGATTTTTCTAACGATTGTATTCAATCCTTGCTAGAGGGTATAGGGAGCAAAGGAAAAATAAGATTGACTCTGGCAGCATTTTAGACCATGAGAGAAATGGCTAGTGGACATCTTCCTTTCTGAATGAATGAGCGACAAATGATAATCTGCTCTTGATAACTAACCTACTTTTAAAAGACTGGTAGTGTCATATTTAGTTGGATTTAAATTTAGTAAAAGTTTATTTTAAATCTATCTTCAAATTTCCATATTTTAGCTATTAATTAATAGAGGGAATGTTAATATGGTAAATATGTTTAATTTTTACTGTCTTCCCCTCTCTTAAAAAATGCCTGTTTTTCAGACTCAGCAACCTAAAGAAGATGGGGTTTTTACCTTTATTCTCCATAGTCAATTAGTTGGCTGTCTCAACTTTTCACCTACCAATCCAGCCCATCTGCTGTCACTGAGCTATGATGGGACATTACGCTGTGGAGATTTTACTAGGGCCATATTTGAAGAGGTGAGTGTCAGTGTGACTCCATGTAGGCCTCAAATCATATGTGTGTATATGTGTATATATATATATATTTTTAAAACTAATTATATATATTGACAAGTTTCCACACAAGTTTTCCTAAATTATATGATCAAACTTACTGTCCTCTCTCCCTTCCCTTCCCCCTCCTGGTGATGGCAGTTGATTCAATCCTTATTTTTAAATGATACTTTTAAAATGAAAGCTGTTGCTCTCTTATTTTGTGGCCATATGACATTACATACAGGAAGGAAAGGAAACACTTTTTCATTCTTGGCTTTTGAGACAAAAATTTGGTGGGGATAGTTTTAGGCAGGAAACCAGGGTTTATTGTATTTCATCAAGTAAAAGCCCTCTCTAAATGGTCAGAACTTTTTAGCTGACTATCTCCTAAACCAGTGATGGGCAACCTTTTGAGCTTGGTGTATCAAAATTCGCCAAAAACCAAGCATAACTCAGGTAGTGTGTCACTTTGAGAAAAAAACCATAATTTTGTGACATTTATAGTTGAAATAACAAAAATGTATAATTGTAATATATAACTATATTTAATAAACCAAAATAGGTAAATTAATATAGGTAGAATTGTCATATATAGTGCACAGAATGTCTACACTATACTATAGCAAATGTTTCGTCCTAGGCATGCAGCCCCCATACTTCTCTGTATGTGGCTGCATGGAAAATGGCTATGTGTATCAGTGCTGACATGCGTGTCATAGGTTTGCCATCACCATACTAGACTGTACAGTAACCACACTTAAAAAACTGTCCAACAAGGGATTAGGACCATCAGACATAAGCTATTTGTATGCTTTCATTCTAGTCACATCAAGATGAAAAGTTACTGTCATTGGTTACACATTCAAACATCACCACACTTTAGACCTTTTGGCATTCTCAGTTTAGATTCCTCTGTAGTTTAATCGTTGACTAGTTTTAGGCTTGGAAGACCATACTGATTTCAAATTTACTTAGGGAAAGTTTAGGGACCCATATTTGATTTGGAACACTTTGTCTTAAGGACTTATCTTCCTTGTAGCATTCTAAGTCATTAAACAAGGACAGTAAAGGAGCCACCTTTCTTTTCTTTCTTTTCTTTCTTTTTTTTTAAACCCTTAACTTCTGTGTATTGGCTTATAGGTGGAAGAGTGGTAAGGGTGGGCAATGGGGGTCAAGTGACTTGCCCAGGGTCACACAGCTGGGAAGTGTCTGAGGCTGGATTTGAACCTAGGACCTCCCGTCTCTAGGCCTGACTGACTCTCAATCCACTGAGCTACCCAGCTGCCCCAGGAGCCACCTTTATCAAAAGGCTCCTGAATCAACTAGAAATGTTCTCTGTCACATGATTTATGCTCCTTAAGCCACATTTCCAGTTGTGTAATGTCTGATCTATGATGTTATATCATGTATTGAACATGTCTGATTTAAGAAGGAGAATTATGAATTTAAACGACCTTAGCAATAGTGATTTTATCTTGGAGTGAGACATTAAGGATATGTAGGTACTTAATATAAAAAGGAGAAATAATATATACTCCTATTGTATTATTACTGTGGCTTCTTAGTGGTGACTATGGTATTTAAGTTTTATTTTTCTCATTTATTATGTACTCATAATTAAGACCTGACATTTTATTTGTAATTGTTCTGAAAATCCTACACAGAGATAAACTGTCATTATTTCCTTCAGCCAGAAGCCAATTGTGGGCTTGTCTCCAGTATAACACTCTTCACTTCTCTCCCATTCTGTCCTTTTCAACCGCTGGCCTCTTGTTGTTGCTCAGTGTGTTAAAGAATGAAGATTTAGCTCTAGCTTTTGGATTAAATCTTTTTTTTCCTTGCCTTTCAGGCAAATCATGTAGCTTATTAAATGCTCTATTATATTAAATGCTCACCCTCTTTAAAAAAGAATTCTCATTTATGTCCTTTGTTTCCTTTCCAGGATATTAAGATGATATTATTTAAATTTTTGATGCTATTAGAAAATTTTTATAAGTACCCATTTTATCTATAGAACTTCTTGGAAGAAGGGCCCTATGGATAACGAGCTATTTATTGCTTTTAAGATAAATGTTTTTGTGTTTTTAGGTATATAGAAATGAAGAAAGAGATTTTTCATACTTTGACTTCTTGGCTGATGATGCATCTACTTTAATAGTAGGACACTGGGATGCAGGTGTGGCTATCGTGGATAGACGAACACCAGGAACTTCATATGAGCAATTTTTCAATTCCAATATGAGCTTAATAAGAACTCTCCAGGTTCACCCAGTGAATAGACATTATTTCATAGCTGCTGGTGCAAGGTAAGTTCTTTTCAAGCATATTTATAAACCACTCTCAATATTTTAAACCTTTGATATAAGGTTTTTAGTTTAATTATCAAAGATACTTTGTAGGAAGGGAAATAACTTGAACTTTATTTGACAAATGTTGGTTAATATATTTTTTCCTTGTATGACTCATTTGAAGTTGTAGTATTCCTGTAGAATGGCTATTCCAGTATTAGCAATTTCCCCATTGTTCTAAATCTCTTCTTTCATACAGTTTCCATCCATTGTACTAACAAAATCCTAGTTTCTTTTAGAAGACATTGAACCCTTGGCTACCTTCTCCATTATTGAATACCTTCTATTTTCAAACCCCATGAAAATTGGACTAGGAAAAGGTATAAATATGCTTCTTTTTTTCCTTTTTTTAAAGAAACCCTTTCCTTCTGGCTTGGAATCAATAATAAATATCAGTTTTGAAGCAGAAGAATGGTAACGGCTGAGCAAATAGGGATTAAGTGACTTGTTCAGGATCATACAGCTAGGAAGTGTCTGAGGTCAGATTTGAACCCAGGACCTCCTATTTCTAGGCCTGGCTCTCAATCCACTGAGCCACCCAGCTACCTCTGTCCTCCTCTCTTGAATCCGTATCCTCCATATCATATTGCCAATTATGTCATTGGGTCACTCCCACCATTCATTGCCTTTGCTCCTACATGTGCTGCTGAAAGAAAGTGGAGAAAATCTTGAAACCATTCTGACAAGATCCACTACAAATTTATGTTTCACAACCTCAACTGGGCCCTCACTGCTGCTAGGCAATCCTACTGTATCTTGTTATTCATTATGCTATTCTCCACAGTGGCTCTTCCAAATCTTTTCATTCCTTCTCAAACTTCCTATGGCTTCCTCTTTCCTCACTCTCTCAGACGAGAACCTTACCGCATATTTTACAGAAAAAACTGAAGTCATTCACTATGAGCTCCCTCTTCTTCATTTCATATAACTCAGATGCCTTCTGCCACTATCTCTCCTTCACCCTATTTCATATGATGAAGTGGCCTTACTCCTTACCAAGGCTAATCTTTCTACTTATTCAAGGATGTCATTCTATTCTGTTTTCTCCAAGAGATTTTTCCCTCTGCCATCCCTATGATATCACTTATATTAAGTCTTTTCCTATATACTGGTTCTTTCCCTTTTCCCTAAAAACATGTCTATGTCTTCCCCCATCCTTAAAAAAAACTTCATTTGATCCTTACAGCCATGCTATCCACCATTATCTCTTCCTTTTGTAGTTAAACTCCTCAAAAAGGCCTTCTATAAGAGATACCTCCATTTTGTCTCTTTCCACTCTTTTTAAAACTACTCTCTCTAAGTGATCCAAATGATTCCTAATGATTTCTTAGTGGCCAAATCCATTAGCCTTTTCCCTCTTTTTAAAGAATATTTAAATTTTCCCCCTATTACATGTAAAAACAATTTTTTAAACATTCTTTTTTTGGTAAGTTTTAGATTCCAAATTCTCTCCTTTCTTCTGATCCTCCTCCCTCCCTGAGGTGGCAAGCAAAATCGGATATATATTTTACTTGTGTAATCATGTAAAACATTTTTCAATATTAGTTATTTTGTGGAAGAATTCCTAAATAAAAAAAGTAGAAATAAAATGTAATATAATATGTTTCAATCTGCTTTCAGACACCAGTTCTTTCTTGGAGGGCAGATGATATTTTTCATGAGTCTCAAGGATTTTCTCAGATCATTGTCTTGCCGAGAATAACTAGGACATTTGCAGTTGTTCACCAAGAAATATTGCTGTCATACCCTTTGATCCTGTAATACCACTACTGAGTTTTTATACCAAAAAGATCATAAAACAGGGGAAAGGACCAACTTGTACAAAAATATTTATAGTTGCTCTTTTTGCGGTGGCAAAGAATTGGAAATTGATGGGATGTCCATCAATTGGGGAATAACTGAACAAATTGTGACATATATTGGTGATGGAATACTGTTTTGCTATGAGAAATGATAAGCAGGATGATTTCAGAAAAAGCTGGAAAGACCTACACGAACTGATAAAGAGTGAAATAAGCAGAACCAGAGGAACATTGTACACAGTAACAGCAATATTTTATGATGATCACCTGTGAAAGATTTACCTATTCTCAGTAATCCAGGACAGTTCTGAAGACTTCATGACAAAGAATGCTACCCACTTCCTGAGAAAGAACTGTTGGCGTCAGATGCAGATCAATACATCTATCTTCCACATTAGTTTATTTATGTTTTTTTTGGGGGGGGGGCAGGTTGGTTTTATATGAGTATTCTCTTACAACACTGACCAATATGAAAGTATGTTTTGCATAATAATACATGCATAACCCAGATCAAATTATTTACCATCTTTGAGAGAGGAAGGAAGGAAACAATTTGAATCTTATAATTTCAGAAAATGTATGTTGAAAATTGTAATTGCATGTAATTGGGAAAATAAGATATCTGAATTAAAAAAAAGTATTGCTGTCATTATGTACAATGTTCTTCTGGTTCTGCTTACTTCACTTTGTATCAATTCATTAGGAGTTATTCACCCAATTATATGTCAATAAGTTTGATAATTTAAGTGAAATGGATGAATATTTACAAAAATGTGAGCTGCCCAGATTAATAGAAGAGAAAATAGAATACTTAAACTAATGGTCTTTCTGAGACCTCTTTTACCTTGACCTCTGCAGCCTTTGGCACTGTTGATCACTCTCTTCTCCTTGATACTTTTTTCTCGAGGTTTTTTGGAAACCCATTTTCTCCTCAGTCTCCTACCCATCTGACTTCTCTGATTTTTTTGTTGGATCCTTCTCTAGATCACAGCTTTGAACCTTAGGTGTCTCAGGGTTCTCCCATGGGCTCTTCTCCCTCCATACTTCTTTCACTTGGTGATCTCATCAGCTCCCATGGATTTAATTTACCATTTTTGTGCTGATGATTTTCAAATCTCCCTATCCTGTTTTTCTGTGTTGACCTCCAATCTTGTGTTTCCTTCTGCTTTTCAATCATCTTGAGATGAATGTTCAGTAGACTTCTTAAACACATGTCCAAAATGAAATTGTCTTTCCCATAAAACCTCTCATTTCTACTTAACCTATTGTCAAAGATAACACTATCCTCCCAGCCCTTCAGTCATCCTGTTTTCCTCACTATTCCTCATCCTTCATCTAATCCAAGCTAAGGCCTATTGATTTCATCTTTGCTATATCTCTTGAATATGTCTTCTGAGTTTGCTGCAGCTCTAGGTCAGGCTCTTATCCCATCATGCCTTGATGATTGGAATAGCCTGCTGCAGGGTGTGCTTATTTTGAGCCTCTCCTCACTCCAGTCCATTCTCCATTCAATCACTAAAGTAGTTCCTACAGCACAGACCTGACCATGTCACCGCCTAACCCAATAAATTTCATATGGCTCCCTATTACCTACAGGATTAAATACAAAATCCTCCTGGTTTGGCATCAAGATCCTTTATAATCTCACCCCCGCCTACCCTTCCCAGCCTTCTTATACCTTACTCCTTTTTAAAAAAATTAAAAACACTTTCCTTCTGTCCTAGAATTGATACTAGATATTGGTTCCAAGGCAGAAGATTTTTAAGAGCTAGGCAACTGGGGTTAAGTGACTTGCCCAGAGTCACATAGCTAGGAAGTGTGTGAAAATAGATTTGAACCCAGGAATTCCCATCTCTAGGTCTGTCTCTCTATCGACTGAACCACCTAACTTCCCCTTTATACCTTGATCCAGTGGCACTGACTTCCTGGCTGTTCCATAATCAAGACATTCCATCTCCTGGCTCTAGACATTTTCTCTGACAGTCCTTCCTACCTGGAATGATTTCCCTTTTCAACACAATGACTACTGACCTCCCTGGTCACAGTACTCTAAAAGTCTTTTACTAGAAGTCTTCCCCCTCCCTCTTAATTATAGTGCCAACTGTAAAAATAAAGTAAGGTGAGCACACAAATAAGGACAAGAACTAGAAAATAAAGGTTCAAAATTGTTTCTAGATACTTTTGATAGATGTTATCAAAGTATCTTCAGTGGTAAATGAAATAAAGCTCAAAGATGAACTTCCCATTAGGGTTAGGCACAAGGAATGCTAAAGAGACTCTTGTTTATTAAAAATAAACAATTTGTTTAAATATATAAGAGAAAAAGGATTTCTAATTCCAAGGGATTCTAACTCCACCCAAATAAACTCCCAGGTCCCGCAAGGAACTACTTCTCCTGTGGTTCACACGCTACACATCTTCCCTAATCTAACTAACCAAATCTATACTATTCTAAATAATCCTAACCACTCTAACTCTTAACTTCACCTTTAAGTTATAAAGATAGACAAGGCTAGCTGGCTGAGTCTCCACAAGAATCAAGTTAGGACTCTGAGCCTTAAACAGACTCGGAGTCCAAACCAAAGACCAGGTTTTGTTTTGTCTTTTCACGGTTTAACCAATCTATAAACAGTAACAGATAAGTGTTTATCAAGTTGGAAAAGAAAACACTCCACTCCTTCAAGTCTTTCCCTCAGACAGAGATAGAGAGAGGCAAAGATGTTACTTTCTCCAGCTCTGAGAGAGAAAGAACCTGTGTGTAGCTCTGTCGACTGCCAGAAGCCACTCCTGGAATGCAACACCCAGAGCATGAAACTGTCATAGAAGTAAGGGTTATAACTGCCACCAGTTGAAATTAACACTCTCTCAGCTCTATTTGAAACTCCAATTCTTCCTCAAGCCAGCTTCTCTACTTCTTATCTCTAAACTAATAAAACTACTTATTTTCTAATATCATCCTTATACTTCCCACTGTTAATTACTTCCTCTTTATCTTGTATATTGCTTGTTAGTTGATATTTATTTGCATATTATCTCCTGGATTAGATTGTGAGTTTCTTGAGGCCAGGGATTGTTTATCTCCAAGGCACAGTTGTCTGGCATATAGTAGGTATTTAATAAATGTTTATTAATTGGTTAATTGATAGTTGTAGCCAAGTGGGAAATTAAGGAAGTGTCTGGGTTGACCTCTCATCTTAAGTAGAATTTTGGAGTTCATGGCCCCCACTCTATAATCAGAAGTAGGGAGTACCAAAGCTGATGGTATCTTATGACATAGTGAGGTTATCCCAATAATGAGCTTCTTTGGGCATGGTGGAGATGAAGGAAGTCAGTAACTGTGTCAAGGACTTCATTCTAGTATCCTTATTTTGGGAGATTTTAACATTTTTTGATACCCTTCAAACATGTTGGCCATCCATTTTATCAGTTTCTATGACCTTTATCATTATTCCACAGTAATCATACAACCTGAAGTAAGATAATCTTCCTTCCCCCCACCCTTTTTGAAAAATCCTTATCTTCAGTCTTAGAATTACTACAAAGTATAGAATAGTAAGGGCTAGGCAGTGGGGGTTAAGTGATTTGCTTAGGGTAAAGTGTCTGAGGCTAGATTTGATCCTAGAACCTCTCATCTCTAGACCTGGTGCTATATGCAGTAAGCCACCTAGTAGCTCCAGATAATCCCCCTTTTAATTATAATAGAATTCTGTCCTTCTAGCTCCCCGTCTCCCTTATTCCTCCTAAACCTACTCTTTATTTTCACTTTGACTTCTCATCCTTCTACCCCCTCCATGTTCTCTTAGGTAATCCCCTCAAATTGTGCCTCCATTTCTTCCCTTTAGAGTCTGAGTTATAGATTTAGAACTGGAGTGTCATTTAGTTCAAATTCCACATTTTACAAATGAAGAAACTGAGGCCTTTTGAGATTAAATAACTTGAGGTGTGGGCAAAGATTAAAGGGTTTTATCGAGGTGTTTTTTTTCCTTCAAGTATTCATTGTGTGTCTACTTTGGTTTTAGCACTATTTTGGGTTTTAGTAACAGTTATTTATATTTTATATATTAGCTTTTAAATGTACCTATTTTGTATATAAAACCTTAACATTTTTATATTTTATTTGCATGTATTTTTTTGATGGTTAATTATGTTGTAGGGATGTTCATATTTATGATTTGCGGTACCTCAAACCTAGAGGAATGAAACCTTTGATATCTCTCACTGAACACATGAAGAGCCTTGCTTCTGCTTATTTTTCACCTGTTACTGGCAACAGAGTAGTAACTACATGTGCTGATGATAATTTGAGGTAAGTTGGAGAGGCAGTTTACCTATTTTTTTCATAATAGATGTTCTCAAGATGTTGTTGGTGCTGTTACCAAACTAGAAGTAGTGGTGGCTCAAACCTTGGGGCATTATTCAAACCACTAGTCTGTAGCTCCTCTAAGGAGGCCAGCATGAACTCGGGCAAGGCCCAGAGGTCTAGGACCTGGGGAAGGAGGACTTAAATATGGGCCTCGGCCAGTAGAGTGGTTGCTTTGAAGAGACTCCATTTATACAGCCACGTTTCAAATAGTGAATTCTGTTCCCTGGGGTTGGATGGGAAAAGAACAATTATTTTAGTAGTGAAGGATTTTGTCATTGGAGGTACCATGTAGAACAATGGATAGTGTCACCAATAGTGGAAGAAGGAAAAAAATAGTGATATATATGTACCATCACCATTTCCTACTGAAGGTTAGCAAATGTAAAAAATGGTTCCAGGGAGGAGGACGTAAGAACCCAGCAGTTACTCAGTAAACATTTGATCCACTTAAGAGCCATGCCAACCCAGGGCAATGTCAATTTACTATAAATATTAATTTGCAAGACCTCCAACAGAGTGAAAAATGGTAGAAAATTATGATCAGTATCACCTCACAAGATGGAAGGAGTGTTAGAGAAGAAAACAGACTTGTGGAAGATTTGGCATAATATCCAGCTAATCCATATCATCCCAAGAGATAACTTGGTTCAACTGTCAGTATCATTATTTTAGTAGATCTGTGATCTCATCTTTGTGGATATTCATTTCAGCAATGCTGATGACCACTCATCCATGCCTGGTTATCCATTCCCTCCCATAGGTCACTAGAAGGGATCGACAGAATATGTTGGGGGCCTTCTTTAAATTCTCTTGATATCACAAGGATGCCAGTGAAATATATGGACTGTCTTTCTTTGTGTCTATTGCTGACCAGCCCATCTTTTTCAGTTATGTTTCTTTGATGACCTCTTTTATACCCCCCCTTTCACAATTCCTTGTTGTGATGTTATAGATTGGGCTTGTTCACTATGTGCCTCTCCATTGTCCTTTGGATAATCTTTAACTTTATTGTTTTCGAGATGATGTTCTCTGACACGTAGTTATACATCATCTTTTAAAGAATCATGCTATTAAAAAGATGGATCTTTGTTTCAGGGAGAAGCCTGGGATGAGTAAAAAGAACTGTGCAGTTTTTAGAGGCAATCTAACTTACGCTTCTTCCCTCACTCCATTTTGGATTCACCTGTGTCTATCCATATATGTCCGTGTGTCTGTGTCTCTAAGAGTGACTAAGCTCTTTAGATTGTCTTTCCACCCACATATAGTCTGGACAGTAGTGTAAGAGGGGAAAATGGGAATTATTATGGTTGGACTAGATATTTAAGGTTTGGTCGCCAGAAATCGACTAGCTCGATTTTGAAATAAAAGAGACCCAAGTCAGGCTGACTTTTATGGTGGTTTATTTACACTTAGGAAGGTTGAAGGTAGGGAAATTGAGAGAGAGAAACTCTGGCCCAGACCAGAGGCCCAAACCAGGTAGGAATTCAGAGGCCCCAGCAGAGGGGTCACAGAGGTTAATTAAACAAGGCTTCTAGCCATGAGGCCTCCTCTAAGAAAAGAGGCCTCCCTGAGGATAGAGCCTCCAGAAACGCCAAGGGAAGAGAAAGAGAGTCAGCCTAACTTATCCAGTGACAATTCAAAGTCTGAGGTCTCACCGGAGATCCTTCAACACCAAGTTCAAAGCACTAAAATAGCCCCACACAGTAAGTTACCATCATATTTAAAAGATAGCAGCTTTCATCACTTCCTGTGTCCACCTCCAGTTTCATGTGGACAAATGGCAGCCTCAACACTGTTTTGGACTGCCTAGGGGGCAGTCACTTGTTTTTGATTTGCCACTTACTCTCACATGTGTCACAGATCTCCCCCTCCCCACTTAATTCTAAGTTGGGTGGGGTAACATTATTTCTGGTGGCTTAAAGTCTAAAGAATGAATGAGGGTGAGCTAATTCCATTTACACAATAGCCATTCCTAATCTACTTAGGAGTGATTACAGATCTAATTTAGGATGACCTACAGTGTTTCAGGGCATAATTTAATCAGTAAAATATAATCTCAAATAGTGCAGGAAAATCTTACTATTTATAGGAAATCTCTTTTTAACTTGGACTCTGTACTGGATTTCCTATATATTTCAAAAATATATCTTTCTGTTACATGGTTCATTTGATACATTCAGTTATTAACATTTGGAGTCATTGAAGTAAGATATTTTTATTAAATCTTTTAGGGGAGTCTTATATAATTTTAACATGGCTAGGGTAGAGTAACTGCGAGGTTTGGACCCCGGGAGCAGAGTTAGGTTTCAGTTCCAGCTTTAGGTAGAAGCTTGTAGAGGAATAAGCAAGACAAATCCTAGACCAAAGGGGGAATATACATCTCTGTCACGGTGAATAAACAGAGTTTTCTAACTAGTTAATAGGTGCTGGATTATTCAGTGGTATTTTGACATTCTAAATGAGGCAAAGCCCACAGGTATGTTGCCAGACTCAAACCCTTGTCAGGAACTTGTAGTGCTCAGACAAGAGAGGCAGCAATTGTTCTGGATCAGACCACTTTGGGAGCACTGAAAGCTTGCAGGTCTCCTAGGACATCATCCTGTAATCTCAAGAAAATAGCATGAGGACCAGCCCAGATTTTCCCTTCCAAAGTATGCAGATCCTGGCCCAAACTAAAAATCCAAAGGTAGGAAGTTGTCAGGAAGAATAAGAAAACAAACAAAAATTTCCACTATTAAAAAAGTTATCTTAGGGGCAGCTGGGTAGCTCAGTGGAGTGAGTCAGGCCTAGAGACAGGAGGTCCTAGGTTCAAACCCGGCCTCAGCCACTTCCCAGCTGTGTGACCCTGGGCAAGTCACTTGACCCCCATTGCCCACCCTTACCAATCTTCCACCTATGAGACAATACACCGAAAGTACAAGGGTTTAAAAAAAAAAAGTTATCTTGTGACAAGAATGCTTAAGACACAAACCTAGAACATCTTTAAGCAAAGCCTAAAAGAGAAACTTAAGTACAAATTCAACTAGAATTCCTGAAGAGATGAAACAGGAGGGGGCCGCTAGGTGGGTCAGTAAATAGAGAGGCAGGCCTAGAGAGACAGGTCCTGGATTTAAATCTGGCCTCAGATACTTCCTTGCAGGGTGACCTTGGGCAAGTCACTTAAACCTCCATTGCCCAGCCCTTATCACTTCTCTGTCTTGGAAATGATACTTCTAAGAGATGGTAAGGGTTTTTAAACTAAAAAAAGAGATGAAACAGGAATTTTTAAAAAGTTTAAAATATTTTTATAAATGAAATGAAAGTTTCAAAAGGAAAACAAATAGAAAAGAAATGAAAGCTATGAGAGAAAAAAGGGAAATTTAACACCTTCGTACAAGAAGTACAAAACCTTGCTCAATCAATTCCTTGAAAATTAAAATGGATCAAATAATTTCTAAGCAATACAGACACGAAAGGTGTGCAAAAATAGGTTTTTTTTTAAGGTGCAAAGAAAGGAAAACTGAGGGAGTTGCAATCAGTGGGGAAATGGCTGAACAGATTAAGGTGTAATCTGAATGTGATGGAATACTTTTCGCTGTAGGGAATGATTTTAAAGAAACTGGATAGACTCAGATGAACAAATAAAGGGAGCAGAATCAGGAGAAGACATGGTGACAATAATTTTGTAAAGAGAGCTTTGAAAGACTTAGGAACATTGAGTAGTGTAATGGCCAACAACAATTTCAGCAGACTCATAATGAAGCATGCTGATAGGTGAAGGGTCAAGAGTGCAGAATGAGGCTTTTTCATTTTCTTTTTTGGACATGGCCAAATTGTTTTGCTTGATTCGACATGTTTGTTACAGTGGTTTTGTTTTCTTTTATTCTTATTTGTAGAGGGGAGTATAGAAGGGAGAGAAGGATGATTTTTGCAGATTGAAAAAGTGAATTTAATTTTAAAAAAGAAATGACCTAAAAGATATCCAGAAAATTAATGACTGTAAATAAGGGGATTAAGTCACAGAATCAGATGACAGATATACAGTAAGAGTGCTATATTGGTACTGACAGAAGAGTAAAATATCTAGGTAAAGTGTTGCATTTTGTTTGGTCTTATAAGGAGACTATAGAGGAGGACATGGAAAAGAGTGGCATAGAATGAAAAAGCAGAATCAGCTTCTGATCTCTACTGGAGAGAGTACACATGTCTGGGATGCAACAGATAGAATATAAATACTGAAGTGTGACATTGAAAGAGAATGCTAATTAATGCTCGGAATCCCTAGGCTTAAGTCATTTTGGTGATTCTCAAAATAGCTTTTGAGCTTATGTTGTCATCTTGTTTCAGTTTTTTTTTTTTTTTTTAAATCTTCGCCTTCTGTTTTAGAATTGATATTAAGTATTAGTTCCAAAGTAGAAGATTGGGTCTTAGGGCTGGGCAATTGAGGTTAAGTGACTGGCCCAGAGTCACAAAGCTAAGAAATGTCTGAGTTCAGATTTGAACCCAATTCCTCTTGACTCCAAGCCTGGCACCCTATCCACTGAGCCACTTAAGTCCTCCTTTTCCCCCATATACTTTGAGAAGCACAGCATTAGGGAATCCTGGAAACAAGTCTTTGTTAAGAGAGGTCTTTTACAAACTGTTATGCAAGTCACCCGACCTCTAAGCCAAGGGATAATAATGCTTGTACTACTTGTAAAGGTTTGTGTGACAGATGGGAGAGGCTTTATAAGCTTGTTAATATGATTTGCTCATTTATGAGACATTCAAGATTGCAATGAATAGTAAGAATTAGAATAGAATTCAGAAGTAGATAAGGGGAAAAGTCTTAAAAGTCAGAATTTTGTTTTCTCACTCAAATTGTATTCAGTCATTTGCTAAGCACGTATATGATTACTAAGTTTCTTTTTCCTTTTTTTCTAAGACCTTGTGTGGAGATTCTAGTTTTTATCTGTTATTGAGTGATCCTGTCAATTACTGTTCATTATATCTCTGAGCTTGATTATATGTAAAATGGGGAGAATACTTGCACTATCTCAGGATTGTCAGAATCAAATGAGATGTAGATAGTAAATGCTATCTAATATAGAATTCTAAGATTTTATATCAGATGTTAGCTGCTCATTATTATAATACATCTGGAGATCAGTCATAAGGAGAATGGATTTGATTGTCTGTTAATTGATTGTTTTAAATTGCAGAGTCTTTGACACTAGCTGTATGGCTTCCAAGATTCCTTTGCTCACCAGAATCAGGTAGGTTCCAACACGTCTGGCAATGTCATTGCAGAATTTTAAAGATTTGTTAAAGCACACATACTACCATCTGATTATTCAAGGTTTAAGATAATGTTATATAACATTTGACTTAGTGTCTAACGCATAATATATGCTCTCTAGATATGGTCCTTGATCCTAGGCTTTCTGGCCCTGTCCCCCATTTCAATTGTATTGAACTTTTCTATGCTTTTAAATTTTGTTGTGTATGTGTGTCATTCAGTTCTTTACCCCTAGCAACATAGTGGGATCCCTCCTTTAGTGCAAAATTTTTGGTGTGTTCCTATCCCTGCTATGGACTCCGATTTGGGCCTTGCAGGTTTGCTGAGTGAGAGAATGGATGGTATATCTTAGTTTGGATGTTTGATCATATTCACAGTGTGTTATTGCTAAGAGTGTGGTCTAATGGACAGAAGGATGGGCTTGTAGTCAAAAAGATCTAGGTCCAAGTCCTAGCTCGCTATGGAACTAAGCACTAGTTAGACACAACCTCTCTGGGTCACTGGCAATTCTCTAAATTACAAGTTAACAGATGTAGTGGAGGAGAAAAAAAATTAAAAGTATTGAAGGAGGAAACATTCTGTTTCTGTCTTTAAACTGCATTCATTTGTTCAGTAAGCACTTATATACTTTTATGCTTACCATTTGCCTTTTCCGTTTTCTTAAGCTATATTATGAATGGATATTCTGGGACTATTAGATATTTTCATTACTTATGGAATAGCACTCTGAGTCTCCTTGGTTCATACTTTTTTTTTTTTTTAATCCTTACCTATCGTCTTGGAGTCAATACTGTGTATTGGTTCCAAGGCAAAAGAGTGGTAAGGGCTAGGCAATGGGAGTTAAGTGACTTGCCCAGGGTCACACAGCTAGGAAGTGTCTGAGATCAGATTTGAACCTAGGACCTCCTGTCTCTAGGTCTGGCTCTCAATCCACTGAGCCACCTGGCTGCCCCCTGTTCATATGTTTAAAAGGATATTAAAGACCTCTATATAGAATGAGAAAATGCCAAATTTCTTTACCCTCGCTCCAAAAGCATTTCAATATTTAAAGTCACATCCTATGTAGAAATGCTTCAAGGTACAAACACTAAGCATTACTTTGACCAAGTAGTCTATTTATTTATCTAAAACCCTTACTTTGGTCTTTGTATTAATTGTAAGACAGAAGAACAGCATGGGCTAGGCAATTAAGGTTAAGTGACTTGCCCAGGGCACATAGTTAAGTAGTGTCTGAGGCCAGATTTGAACGGAGCTTCTTTGGTCTCTAAGCCTAGCTCTCTTTCCACTGTAATACCAGCTGCTTCTAAGCAGTTAAATATCTGGTTAAGGTTTTCTTGAACCACCACTACAAACAGCTCTTGCTCTATGACCTGAAGAAGCAAGTATTCACAAACTGAAGTATGGCCATTGTTCCTAATTGAGGACAACACAAGTTACTGTAAGAAGAAATCTTTCAGTAAGATTCAGGATCACTCTAGAAGGACAGAGGATTGCTCCTCAGCAATAGTGCTCTCTTTACCTTTTTCATGTCTTCGAATCTTTTCATTTTATTTCTTGACATACTTACCTCCTTTGAAAAATATTATTTTCTGTCTAGGCATAACAACAACACAGGACGGTGGTTGACCAGATTCAGAGCTGACTGGGATCCAAAGCAAGAAGATTGCTTTATTGTTGGTAGCATGGCTCGCCCAAGAAGCCTAGATGTATTCCATGAGGATGGAGAGCTAGTACACTCTTTTACTGATGAAGAGTGCCTTGCCTCTGTTTGTTCCATCAATGTCATGCACCCAACTCAGAATATCTTGGCTGGGGGGAATTCTAGTGGGAGAGTTCATGTATTTAAGGGTTAAAAATAGAAGTTCCCAAGGTTTAGCTTTGACAAGATTTGATTTATTTAACTTAGGTGGTGTCCAAGGAGCATGGATTTCTAGTCTTGTAACACTGTAAGTTGCTTTATAAATATGAAAATGCCAAAATGAGCATTTTGCACTTTGATTTTTAGGGAGAAGCAATAGAAATCTGGAGTTTTCTCCCCCCACTAAAAGTTGAGGGTGAGAATTTGGGGAGGCATGATTTATGTACATTTCTATAGACATGTTCTGAAGTGCTAAAATATTTTGAATGATTAGTATTAAAGTTTTGTGACCTTATCTTAAGTCTTTATGTTTTCAATTAATTTACAAATTCCTTGAAAAATCGTCTAGTTTTCTAATCAGGATTATTCTAGAAGAGGGATTATATGACTAATGATCTCTCCCTTTATTTAAAACCTTCAAGAATGACTGAGTAACTTAAAATAACCACCCAAATCTGAGTGGGTTGGGAATTACTTCAGATTAAATGCCACTTTGGTCATCTGTTTGTGCTATTTAAATTTAAAAAAAAATTGATACCTTGTATTTTTACCTGCATTTCCTGTTTGTTCTCATTTTCCCTTCAAAGATCCATCTCCACAGTAACTTAAAAAATAAAAAGACTTACAGAAAAAGCCTGACAGATGTAGGGTTCCATTGCCTGTGAAACAAAGGGGGAAGATTTCTGATATTTATTTTTATTAGAGTTTTTCTTTTTAGAACTTGTAGGAGCACAAGTTAGGCTGAGTAGTTGCTGGTCCAGATTCTTTTCTGGTGGTTAGTCAGCAATTTATGCAGTTTTATCCAACCGAGCCTCCTTCCTGTTTTTGCTATTCTAGCTTGAGATTTGATTGTTTACTTCTCTTTCTTCCTTATTTACTGGTGTGGGGGACTAGGTCATGGAGAAGAGGGTCCCCCTGCAGGCTTGTTAGAGTCTTAGTTTGTCTGGGGTGACATTTAAAAATACGTAAGAATCCAGTAGAAAGCTAAGAATAGTTATGGTATTTGCTGGGTGTCATGGATAGATCAGAGCCTTATCTTATTTCCTTGCAGAAAGGCCCAAATCACATTGATGAATAGTAAGTAGCCTTTGATTACAGGGGTGTGTGAATATCTTAATTTTAATTGCCAGGTGAGGTGTCTGTCTTCCTCAAAGTCCTTCCTGGACAGAATAAGACATTTCACTAAGTCTCAGCTACTGTATGTATTCCTCAAAATAGTGGAGGATGATGAACTCTGAAGCCATTAAGGGGATGCTAGTTTTTCAGCATGTTTTATAGGACTTAGACTTTGAAAGGGCCTTAGAAATGATCTAATCTGATTTAATCCTTCTGAAAGTGGGGCCAAGGAAGGTGACTCCACCCCCCTACCCCCCCCACCACATAGTAGGAAATACAGCTGGAATTTGAACCCAGGTTCTTTGGCTCTAACTTTTTTTTTTTTTTTTTAAACTCCCCCTCCTTGGAGTTATTCATTTAAATTCCAGGAAACGCAACCATGTTGCCATTTTCTATTCCATTTATATGCCTGTGCTTTTTATTATTTTCCAGGTACTACTGGAGGTAATGGGGAGGGGGAGAGAGGGGATTTCCTTGGTTCATCTAAAACCTTGTATGTTTATTTTAATCTTAGACATAACCAGGTGTCATCAGAGTGTGAGGTGCCCTTTCTCCTTAGTTTTAGCAACTGTTGCCAAGTAGGGCCGAAGGTAAGCTTTGGGGTGTGGGAGGGGGATTTACCACACTTTTCCTACACCGAATGTGTTAGGTGGGAAATTTCACTTCAGCTAAACAGTTTTTGACTACATTGTTTTCAGACCTGCTCAAATGAAAAAGAAGAGAACTCACTCATTTTCCATGATATTTAAATATTTATTTAATTTTAAAAATAGTCTTCATGGCACCAATGATTTTATGACAACTACATACTACATATGTAGAAAAAGGTACATCAATTGAAGGGAAATGTAACTTTGAATATTTGGCACATGAAAGGTTAACATCTATTTTTATGAAACTAAGAAATTCACATTTGCTGTAGTTTAACCTTCTACTGCTTAAAGACGCAGTACACTAATCTTCAGTAAGAGTTTTGTTTCCTCTGATAGACAAAGCTTTGGAAACCATTGCTTTTCCTATAATGAGATAAAACTAATTGGAAGAGGAATTGAGACCTTGTGGAACACATAGTAAAAGTGAGTTAAAAACACGACCAATACTAAGGTGTGGGAGAGACACCATATGACATTAGTGAATGACAAACGAGGTTTGTTATTCAATCTCTATTTCAAAAGTAAATCTAAGGAAAAAAGGTCATCCATAGTTTGGGGGTTAAATTCTTCTTAAAAACCAAACCAAACCAAAAACAGTTCAGTGGACAAAATCTCACAATTGGAAGTGGTGTAGCACTATTGTACCAGTAGGACTCTAGACACAAGGAACACATTAAGAAATGAAATACTGCCTCTTTAATGTGTGATGAAAACGGTCTGGTTTGAGACTATCACTTGCTGCATAGAAACACCATGTTACTACAGGCTGAGGTAGGAACACTACACTAAAAGTTAATCTGCTATGTTGCATAAGACGGTAGATATCCATGTTAAAACCAGTCCCCTCGCTCCTGGCAGCCTCTTCTCACATCGTCTACCTTTCATTTGTAGTCAGCCCCAAAGTTTTCTTACAAATGGCAGCGACTCATTTTAAAGGGAGACCAAACTTTTACTCAGTGACTCATTTTTTTCTCCCATCATTCGCAGTCTGTTTGCCGCCCTGTCCAGAGGCCACTGCCCAAAAGGGTGTTGCTGGTAGGGAGGCTCTAGGACAAGTCTTCCTGCCTTCATTTGTGCATCCATCCTACCCAATCATCCTGTTCGTTTGGGTTCCGGCATCTTTTGTCTAGCATGGAGCATGGCCCTCACATACTATGAGGATTCCAAAGGGAAATGGTCACAGATAACTTAATACCCCCTACTCCTAGCATGGAAATGGGTCTGCCGGCCTAACGTCAGGAGAAGATTTTTAATGTTATCGAGGAAAAAACAGCTTTCATAAAAACATTAAGATGGCTTAAGCAAACAAAAAAAAAAAGAAGCTTGTGCACAGCTTTGATTTTTATTGTAATCATGGATCCAATTTCATCGTTTCATTCACTGTTCGTGGTTTGGCTGAGTATGTGGCTAATGAGGAAAGATCTTACTAGGAAACTGCTCCTGCTCCCCACCTGGGGGTAATAGCAGCTGTATCAGGAACGCAGCCACTCACCGTCTTCCTTAAGAAGGTGGTTAGTTAGGCCCCAGAAAACTTAGGTATCTCTCCCTGAGATGACAGCAGGATCTTGTGCCTCTCTGAGCATATGCCTTCCCTGCATGTTCTTAGGCAAGTGCTGCTGAGGTTCCCCTCAGTGAGGATACTGGGCCTTCATTTTCCTGATGAAGAGGCTGGCCCTAAAAGGCCGAATTCCAGCACTGATTCCACACTAGTAAGTCCAGGTCTTTTACCTTCTAGACTTAGAAATTCCCCTTGGCTGATTCTTCTGACCAGGTCCTCCATGGATACTGATGTTGGAATTCTTTTGTTGGAAGCTTTTCATCCTCAGGATCGATTTCTTCTTTGAACCATTTTGTAATCAGATTCTATTTGCTCACTCCACAAAGTAAAAAAAAAAAAAGATGATTAACAAAATGGTATTTGGTTCTTAAATTATACATTGTGAAAGTGTCCTTTTCGGGTGGGTACAGAACACGTACCACTGAAAACTAAGCTGTGGTTGCTGCTACCTCTACTTTTGTCTGAAATTCCTGAATGGGCAATCCTTGGCCAGTAACTTCATTTGCTTTAGTACTTTAATACCTTTGGACCAATAAAAAAGGCTTGAAGCTTGGAAAAAAAAATCCACAGATGACTGAGTTCATGTGACAAGATACACCCTGGTGTGCACCAGGCTCTAGTCTAAGGGAACAGACTTACCCTACCCCTGCTGCTGCTGCTGCTGCTGTTTCGATGGCCCCTTCAGATGCCCACACTCTGCTCAGATTTGAAAAAAAAGAAAAGGAAAAAAAAAATAAATCCAGCTCAGACCAATTGCTAAAGGGGTGGGCTATGTGAAACAGCTTTCCAACCTATTCAAAGCAGAAGTCTGTTAATTAAAAAGTTCAGTCTGGGAAGGGAGCCTGAGCAGTTCCCCTTTTCAGAAACTGCTTCACCCAAACATTCCTCTTGGGAGGCTGCCTTTGCCAGTCCACTAGCACTCAGTAGCACCATTACGAAGGCTCCTGCAGAATACAACAGTGCTAGTCCTTAACTAGTGTCCCATCTGCCAGGTGACACTAATGCAATAATCATTTTGTTATAATAAAATAAATTTTTATTTGATACTTTTAAAATAATACAGATCTATGAAAATCAAAATTCAAAACCAGAAATTATCCTGCAAATTGGAAAGATGAAAAACAGAACCGCAGAGTCTTTCTTGAAAGAATGTCAGAAGAAAATGAGTTTCCCCAGTTTATTTAGGCCAGGACTCAAGCCTATCCCTTTCTTCTCCCGGGAAACAACCCTCCTAGGCTGCAGTGTACTTGGAGTCATGAGAGGAGGACTTATTATATGTGCCGATGGTTCCGCGATGGGTCCCATTGCTGGGAACGAGTAGCAGGTATCTCCTCGGTCCACCTGGCTAGTTAATGGGAGGAGTCATACCTTCTCAGGTGTCAATGAGCAGGCTCACCACTGAGCGGATTTTGCAGGCAAACCATCGCCTGAGGGGATAAAAGTATTGATAATGGAACTGTTCAAATTCAGGGGTCTGGCGGATATCACGGAAAAAGGCAATGTCAAGGTCAGACTCGGTAAGGATGATCAGGAGGAGGAGCAAAACAAAGAGGAGTCCCACAGTCACAAGGAGCAAACGGAGGACACTTAAAACAAACTTATTCACCTGTTCTGCCTCTGGCCTGTTGTGGCCCTGGCACAGGGCCTTCAGCTCGCCCCCCAGTGCTTCCACTTCTGCTGTGGTTGGGGTGCTGGCCTCCGATTCCTTCTCCTCTTCAATGCTGCAGGGGGCCCCATTGATCTGCCTGGAGAGCAGCATCAGCTCCAAGCTGTGCTCTGCCACCGGGGTGGGCAACACGCTGTCTGCCGGGCTGTAGGCCTCGTCCGCTATCACGGCCACCCGCTCGCTGCTGTCTGCCCGGCCGCTCCGCACATGAGGCAGGAAGGTGTCGCTGTGGGAGGTTGACCGAACTGGGGTGGAGTGCGCACTGTCCCGGAGGGATTCCAGACCTACCGGGAGGACGAGAAAGAGCAGTCATTCATGAGAGAGGAACGCTGGGCTGCTGGCTGAGAACAGGACCCAATTTTGTGTTTTGTTACAGGTCCTCGGATGTGGCAATCCACACGAGAGAGAAAACCCCATAACATCAGTTTATTCAGAAGGGACAAGAAGGAACTGTTCTTAGTCAGAAAGGACCAGTTTCCGTGAGCCCAGCTGGGCTTCCTTATTCTTTACTGCTGGTTCTATATCAAGTTAATGAATGGTCATAAAACATGAATTTCTTCCCTCGATCACCAGGGATCCTAGAACCCTCACCACCCCAGCTCCCTTTGGGCACTGGGAGCTGAAGGTACTCCTACTGCAGGCTGTGGCTTTTGGGAGTAAGACTAATACATGGGGGAGAACCGACCTCCATAAAATGCCCACTGCACATTTTCTCTGAGCGTAGATATAAAAAACAAACCCAAACACCTTGTCGTGAGTAAATGTAACACTAGTTCACCTTTCTTTGATACCTAAAGCTTTTGGCAAGTTCTTTCCCTGCAAAAGCTGTGCCTGACCTATGGTAAGAGCGTCTCATTCCGGGCTGATGCCCATCTTAAACCTGCAAGTTGGGTCTCTTGTTCCGGTAACGTTTCCAGGTCCGCGGCTTTGGTGGGCCTGGAGTCCTAACACTATAGTGATACACACGATAGGATAATTCACAGCCTCCACCAATGCACTGAGCTTACCTTGAGCCAGCCAAAGGACACGACCAGCTCAAAGCAAAGGTATTTACTAAAATGGCATGCTGGGAACAGTAGTAACAATTCCCATATCAGCCTGGAACAGTCTCTTACCAGTACTGTTACTCTTATCAGTATTGTTCATGGGAAGAGTGGACACTTGTCCTTTTACAGATAAGGAAACTGGTAGAATGGTTGCCAAACCAAAAAAATAGTTGACCACTCCCTGATGTAAAGTGGGTTATACCCCTGTGAGCCCTTTTTAGGGTTCAACCATCTCCCCATTCCTTAGGGCATAAGGGTATGTGACCTATTCGTGACCCACAATATTCTGTCAGGGGAGTCTTGACTAGTAATTCTTGCTAATAGGGAATCATTAGCTCCCAAAGCTCCTGGTGCTCTTTAGGATTTATAATATCCTGGGCAAATACTAGGACATATTAAACATTCTGGAGCAGCTGCTATATCTGCTCATTTATTCAATCAGAAACAAACATTAAGTGTCTACTATATGTCAGTCACTGTGCCAAGTGCTGTGGCTATAAAAAGCAAAAATCAATCCCTGACCTCAGTGAGCTTATGATCTAATAGGAGAAATAACCTATAAGCAAATGCCAGGTACCGGATAAATATAAAATACTTAACAGAGGCAAGGCACAAGCATGAGGAGCTGCTGAGGAAGCTTCCTGTAGAAGCGGGTATTTTAGTTGCGACTTGTGGGAGGCCAGGGCAGTCAGTTGTTGGAGTAGAGATGGGAGACCTTTCCAGGGATGGAGAATATCCACAGAAAATACTCAGAGCCAAGAGATGGAGCGTCTTATCCATGCAACAGCCGGGTCAATGCCCCTGGCTCAGAGTGCATGCTGGGGAGTAAAATGTACGAGAACTGGAAAGGTAGGAGGCAGGGCTGGATAGTGGGGATGCTCAGATGTGGTAGAAGCAAACTCCTCCCCACCCCATTTCCTAAGAAAAAAATCCATTCTCGGCTGCCCCTAGTTCTTGAGCCCACTTTGTCCATTTTCTTCACCAAGATCTGGCACATGTCTAAGCATCTGCCCTTTGAATGAAACAGTACTGAGCACTTTCTTTTTTAAAACTCATTCTTTCTAAATAACTCTTTAAGGCAGAAGGGCAAGGGCTAAGCAAATTGGGTTAAATGACCTGCTCAGGGTCACGCAGCTAGGATATGTCTGAAGCCAGATTAGGTTGTCCTGACCAGGCCTGACGCTCTATCCACTGTGCCATCTAGCTGCCCCAGGACTGAGCACTGTTGGGGGGGAGGGAGAGAGAAAATAATCTTTATCCATATTGTTCTTGTGTCTCCCCTTTCTTTCCCCCCTTCTGAAACTGCTCCAACATTACCAAATCTAACTGCCACATCTAATGGCTTCTTGGTCCTCTTCCTTCTTGACCTCTGCAGCTTTTGACACTTGATCACCTTCTTGATACTCCCTTCTCTGTGCTTTTGTAATCCCACTCTTGGTTCATTCTTTGCTGGAGTTTCATCTAGGTCATGCCCACTAACCCAGGGCATCGCCCTCTCCTTGGCCCTCTTCTCCATTTATACTCTATCCCTTGGTGATCTTCTCCATCCCCATGGACCCAGCCATCCTCTGCTTATGATTTCTGAGTTTTAGCCAGCTCTCACCTCTCCTACTGCCCAGCACCAAGGGGATGTCCTATAGAGGTCTTAAACTCAACAGATCCAAAACGGAGCTTGTTTCCTTTCCCCAGATTTCCCTGTTACTGTGGAGTCCATCAAACTCAGTCACCAAGACACGGGATCTTACCTCTGTAACATCTCTCTAGTGCGCGCCCTTCTCTCCTCTGCCACCGCCACCACCTGGGGCAGGCTCTCTGCCTCTTCTGCACAGATTACTCCAAGAGCCTGCTAGTCTGCCCACTCCGAACCATGTGCCATTGAGCCATGAAGGAGCTCCGCTGGCTCCTGATGGCCTCCAGGATCAAATAGAAAATAGCCCTTCGTGACCGAAGCCCCCTTATGCCTTTCCATTCCTACGCCTCTCCCACTGTGCCACCTAGTGACATGGGCTGTTCATGGTCCCGGGCATTTTCACTGATCGTCCCCAAATGCCTTGAATTCTCACCTTCCTTCTGGCCTTCCCTGGTTTCCTTCAAGTCCCAGCTAAAATCCTGTCGTTTAGAGGAGGCCGTTCCTGGTCCCTCTTCATCCCAGTGTCTTTCCTCTGCTGTTTATCTCAGATTTATCCTGTATACCACGTGTTCGTGCACAATTGTTTGCGGTTATTTCCACCATTAGACGGTGAGCTCCTGGAGGGTAGGGACGGGCCTCACCTTTCTCGGGTCCTCAGGCCTTAGTACAGTGTCTGGTCTATAGTTGGTACTTAAGGAAGAAAAGTCCCGGGGACTGGGAAAACTGAAGATAAGGGCCCTTTCTGGAGACACTCCAGGTCTAGGCACCAGGGTTCGGATCCACTCTAGGTTGAGCTCTGCTGGGGCTCTCAAGGAAACAGTCGAATCTGAGGGCAGGGCCTAGTCTGGCTCTGGTGGCTCGCTATGGCGGAGAAGGGAACAGGGAGCCCCGTGAACCCTTGGTTTACTGGTGATAGCTGTTATGTAGAGACGGTAGCATGGAATCCCTGCAAAATACAGGGACAGCCTCACCCAAAGTTCTCCAGGCTCGAATCTTTGAGGAATGGCGTTGGGGAGCCCTGCCTGGGGGAAGGCTCAGCCAAAGACTCTCTGGGAAGCCCAAGTGTGCCATCAGGAGGCTCCTGAAAAAGCTGGCCAACAGCTCTGAGTGGCTGTGTTTGTGCTGAAGCCTCCCCACCCTGTCGCCCTGGTCTGGCGGCCGTGCCCGGGTGGCCCTGCTGCATGGGAAGCTCTTCCAGTTCCCAGCTTTCTGCAGCCACAGCATGGGGACCCGGCCCCGAGGGGTCCTGGATCACACCCCCCCCCAAAGTCCACCCGGGAACGGACGCAGACCTCCGGGTCTAGCCTGGCACGGTGGCTGTTGGTCCGTTTTATTAATCCGCAGGACTTTCCCTTCAGGACAATCTTATTCCTCAGGCAGATGGAAGAGTGACTGTGTATAGCCACGGGAAGAACCTGTGGGAACGGCTTAACCGAGCCCTTGAACCGCTCCTGAAAGGTCTTGGGAAGGAGAGAAAAGATGGATAAGAGAAGAGGAAGATGAGGAAAGGCAGGCTGTTAGGGCGGGACCGCCTCGGCCTCGTCTCCTGTCCGGGCTCTGAACATTATCATACCTTATAATAGATACTAAGTATAGTTCTGAGGCAGAAGTGTGGTAAGGCCTAGGCACACAGCTGGGAAGTGTCAGGCTAGATTTGAACACAAGACCTCCCATCTGCAGGCCTGGCTCTAACCATGCCAGCTGGCTGCCCCTTAGGCTCCTTCTACCTTCACTCTCTCGGCCAAGTGCCACAGCTAAAGCCTCTGTCCCCGGCTCTGCGGGGGCTCCCAGCAGGTGTGTTTCACACTTTCACACCATTTAATACCATTTAAAGCACTTCCGCATCTTTTCTCTCAGGTATCTTCACAGCTCTGGGAAGCAGGCAGGGCAGGCGGTGGTGATGCCCGGCTCTTCCCGGCCGCCTGGGCCATGTTGTCCACGGGGTGTCCTCGGCAAGGATCCCCCAGTGGCTGGCCCTTTCCTCCTCCAGTGGAGTAAGGCAGAGGCCAAGTGGCTCTTGCTGACTCCAGGTCACGCAGCTTGGGCAGCGAGGGGTGGGCCTGGCCTTCTCCCCCCATCCCTTCCTTCCGTCTCCCCCCTCCGCCCCCGGCTTGACTGGAACAGAAGGTCCCTGGCAGTGCGCCTGACCCCTGGCACATTCCAGGGCAGCGTGCCCAGACCGGTGCAAGGGCAGCAGAGCCCCTTCGTGCTTCCAAAGCCTCTAGTGGTGTGGATCAGCGGGCCGTGGCAGCAGGGTCAGCCGGGTTTGGGAGGGCAGGAGGAGGAAGAAGGGAGGCCGGAGGGCATGGAGTCCACGTAAGGGCATCCTGTCTGCCTGAGGCGAGCCCCGGCCGGAGGGTTTGGCTTTGGCCATCCTCAGATGTCGGTGGCTGGGGGGAGGAGGAGGGGAACCAGGAGAGGGGGCTGCCCTCCCTGGGTGAGATCTAGGGGTCTGCGGCAGGGAGGCGCCCGGGGCCGGGGCATTTGTTACCTCGCAGACCGTCCTCCGGGCCGGTAGCGGCCTTCGCCGTCCCCAGGGGCACGACCCCCAGGAGCTGGGCCCGCAGCCTGGGGCCCACTCTCAGGATCCGCACGCTCATGGGCCGCTGACAGTGGTTGGTCATCCGGAGCTGGACTCGGACTTTGGTGTGAATCTTTATCAGGCTCTTTCCCATGCTGATCCCCGGGCGATGGACGGTCCCTGCTTCAGGCCCGCTGGGGAACGGGGGAGCCGCTAATAATGTCGGTTATTGTCCCTGGTCCTACCCTAGGCAGGCATTTTATCCAGATTCTTATAAAGACAACCAGAAGCCCAGATATGTGAAGGGGCGGCTCCGGGGAGGTGGCCGTGGTGGCTCCGGAGAGGCAGGCGATCTGTTGGCGGCTTCTTCACGGGGCAATTTTAGATAAATGCTGGCATGACATCTCTTTAGCAAAGCAGCAGTTGGTTTGAGGCTGTGCTTGGATTGGCCCAGACCAGTAGCTCGACCCAGTAGAAGAGCTCCCTGGGCACGTGTCCGCCCCGGCCTGGCCGCTGGATTCCCCCGTAAAGTCTTTGAGAGGCATTTCTGGTAACATGACAGACTTTAGCTCAAGGATTCTGTTTTGGGTTCCCTTTCACTTAAAACTGATGTTATCACTCACTAGAAAAGCTACATTTCCAGATTAATTCAGGATCATCTTGGAGGGAACCAGACATATCGTTAAGCCACCTCCCCACGCTATCGCCGTTTGTCCTGCGAAGTGTGTGGAGTCGCTCAGCCGGGCAGGATAAGGTGGAGGGCTTTGGGGAGCGTGAGGAGGGGCCCCAGCCTCAGAGAAAGGGGATGCCTCGTCCACGTTCCTGACGTATTTTCTGAGTCCTCCGCCATCCTGACCCTTAGGAAGACGGAGTCGCCCCAGGCTGGCCAGGCCCAGGTGACCTTGCTGCTGGCAGATGGGTGACGTTCCCTTCCTGGGAATATCAGCAAAACAGAAGTTGTTGTCTGTCCCCCCCCCCCCCCCGGCTCCCTCTAGGGTCTCCTGGACTCCCCATGAGCCACTTTCGAACTGCAGTTAATCCCGGAGGAGCCCAGAGCCCAGAGCCCAATTTTCTAACATCCACTCGTTCCTCGGGATGTTAGCTGGTTTGCATCTGGCCTTTGGTGTCTGAGCCCAACAAGATGTATCCGTGCTTTTGTGGTGGTAGCATATCCTCCCGCCCAGTTCCTCACAATAAGGGAAGCAATTGGGTTCCTGGGGCAGAATTCCGGGGGGACGTCTGCCCTGGAGTGGTTTTGTGTCCAAAGAACTCCTGGAAATAACCCCTTCTCCCTTTAGTTTTTATAGTATTTACTCAGCTATTTAAAAGCCCAAATATTTTCCTTTCTCTTCATGACTAAAGGAAGCAAGTTATCTGCCCAGATTCTGCCTGTGCTTTCTAGCCCTCGCTCTGCTTGCCAGGACTCAGAACCCCCCTTTCACTGTGAGCCTTAAAGCTCGAGTCCTCTGTTGCACCCACAACCATGTTCTGGCTTCTGGCAAATCTGGGCTTCTGGTTGTCTTTATAAGAATCTGGATAAAATGCCTGCCTAGGGTAGGACCAGGGACAATAACCGACATTATTAGAGTGCTTTACACCTGGCCAACATCCGGAAAACATCTCATCTGCTCCTGCCAGCAAGCCTCTGAGGTAGAGCTGTGGAAGGCCACGAGGGGTCCTCCCATAGGACGGCCCTCTCGTCCGGAGGACCATCTTTCTTTAACTCTCAGTTCTGAAACAATTTCCACACTGAACTCTTCTCCTTATCTTTCTTTGCCAAAGACCTAACCACTTCTAAGAGGAAACGGCACAAATTTAAGAAAGAACACTAAGGGTTCTAGGACACGAATGGGCATGGCGACCAACTTAGAGCAGGGATGCCTGAATTTAATTAAAGTTACTAACCTTCACGGAATTGAGTGGCTTAGGAAAATGATTCTGTACAATGCATGTCTGATGTTAGACGAATCAAAACTGATACCTAAACTATCATGTGAACATTATGTTGTTTTTTTTTTTAACTCATGTCTTAAAATCAATAACTACTGATTCTAAGGCAAAAGAGCAATAAGGGCTAGGCAATTAAGGTTAAGTGACTGGCCTAGGCTCACACAGCTAGGAAGTGTCTGAGGCCAGATTGGAACCCAGGACCTCCTGATTCCAGGCTTTCAGCTCTATCCACTGGGCTACCTAGCCGCCAAATGCCTCTGTGCTTTGACTCATTGTAGGATTTTTGCCCCCTTAGAGGGGGCAGTTTAAAAGGTCTTAAGTAGTGGGAATGGCTCCCCTAAACTGGTTGTAGAATTTGAATATGTACTGCATATTTATGTATTTTACACAATTATAATTTTGAATAGTATAAATTAAAATACATGTGACTGCTTTGTGTGTGTATGTGTGTGTGTGTGTTCCAATATTTGCACTAATCAGGACCAAGCTGTGCTATAAATTGTGATTGAAAATGACTTCTCTCTGGCAAAGACTGGCAGGATTTCTGTCCCTTGGATTTTCTCTGACTAAGCAGATATGCTTAGAATTAGAATAAGCTGATCAATGAAATTATCTAGTAGGCTTGTGCCCAAAATGCAAAGTAAAGTATTTTTCTTCCACATTACCCACAGTTGTTATCATTTCCATTTTGGAAATGAGAAGACATCATCAGTGAAGTTAAGGAATTTGCCTATGATCACAAAACTATTAAGTATCAGAAGTAGATTGACTACTGAGCTACATAGTGTCTTGTTTCCATTTTGCAGTGGATGGAGCTCAGACTAGCCGTTCTATTTAAATCCCTGTATTCACAAATTGGTGAGCAATTTGAACCCATGGAAATATTTATCCAAAGCCCTTTCTTTGAACTTATATGTCATATTTTACTTCAGTATTTGAAATAATCTATAATTTCAAAAGGGATCTCTCAACCTCTTCAGATATAGAAATCCCTCTATGATGTAGCAGATGATCTCTTTTTAAAAAAATTCATTTATCTGTTTGTTTCATTAAAATCCCCAGTTAACTTCCTCCTTCCTTCCTCTCCCCATACTAAAGAGGGTGGCATCATTTGACCCAAAAAAAAGGTATATATATATATATGCATATACATATAAATAAATATAAAACTATATCTTGTTTGTTTCTTTTTATCAGTTGCTTCCCTAGAGGCAGACATGTATAAGTCATTCTTCAAACAATATTTCTGTTGCTGTATATAAAGTTGTCTTGGTTCTGCTCATTTCACTCTTCATGATTTCATGTAGCTCTTTTCATATTTTAAATTTATTAGCTTGTCATTTCTTCCTTCTCAATCATATGCCATAACGTGTTCAGCCTTTTCCCAATTGATGGGCATCCCCTTATTTTCCAGGTTTTTTCCACCACAAAGAGAGCTACTATAAATATTTTAGAATATCTAGGTTCTTTTCCCTTTTTTCTGATCACCTTCAGAAAAAACCCCCAATAATATTATTGTTAGGTCAAAATGTATCCATAGTAAATAGGTATCAAGTGTACATTTATATAACCTACTGGAATTGCTTGTTGGCTCTGGGAAGAGGGAGGAGGGAAAGAAAATGAATCATGTAAACATAGAAAAATATTTAAAAATTAAAAATTTTTCAAAAAGACTACACACTTAAAAAAGGTGGGGGGGATTCATAGTTTAGAAATCTTTGGGCACAAATCTAGATTGTTCTCCAAAACGGTGGTATCAGTTCACAGTTCTGCCTCATGAGAGATGCTGTGGCGCAATAACTAATCACTTGCTGAGCATCTCGGAACTCAGGCTCCGCCAGTCATTCTAGACAAAGCGGCGGGTCTCGTGCTCCATTGCCTCTGAGAAGCCACAAGGAGGACTGGAAGAGGATCCTGCTGGCCCCGCAGGGACTCCCACTACCCAGCAGTAGCCCTCTCTGGCCTGCACGTGTGCATTTTCTACCACATCACAGCAGCCTTCTGTCCTGGAAGCCGTTGGGAGGCATTCAAGGCCTTCCTTATCTGAGCCACGAGTCTGGCGGAGGTATCTAGCCGATCGGTGGAAGGGAGGACAGAAGAGCTCGCACAGGAACAAGCTGGTTCTCGACGGCGTTAGCCGTGAAGCCCGGGGTGAAGGCAGTGTTTGGAATGAGCCGAGCACATGACCGTCCCATTAGCGCCCTTCATCGCTGGGTGGTCCTCAGTTTCCCAGAATGAACCAGATCCCAAAGCCCCGTGTGGGAGGGCCTATCCCTGGGCCTGGAACACTTGATCCGAGGAGGAAAAGGACTTCCCCCGTTTATTCTATTTGGCTCCACAAAGATGGAAGCGGGAGGGGGCAGACCGACACTCACACCCCTTTCCCCAGCGTTGCGGGGTAGTTTTCATCCTTGATCGTCCAAGGCCTTTTCTCCTTCTTCCTAAACATTTCGCAGAGGTCTGGCAGATTATAGTCATTTAACAAATATTTCATCACGGGGGTCTCATTCCTCTGAGGGAGACTTGGAGCTGCTTCTGATGACACACCCCGTTTTCAGAAAAGCAAGAAGCGCTCACGGGCTCAAAAGAGAAATCCTGGCAGGCTTCCCGGGCTCTGCATCTGGAAGGGGCCTCCCAGGAAAACGCCCCGATGCGGGCGCCGGAAGGCACCAGCCCGCTTGCGTGAGCCCTGGCCTTCCCCACTCCGCCCGTTCTTCCTGAGCCACGTCAGGAGGCGCGCCCCAGATGCCCACCGCCCCCAGGAGAGCCTCACCTTCCATGATGGAGATGTGCACGGCTCTTCGGCGGGTCCTGGGGACGCTGCTCAGCCTGGGCCCGTGGGTGATGGAAGGGCAGCTCCGGCTGGGAACCATTCCGGCCCTGAGGGGGGGAGGAGAACCTGTTAATCCCGGAGCAAAAAAAGGCGGAAGGGCCGGGAGGGATTGTGGCTGGGGCTCGAATTTTCAATTGTTTTTCAGACTTCTGACTCTTTGTGACCCCATTTGGGGTTCTCCCAGCGGAGATACGGAGATACCGGCAGGTGGTTTGCCATTTCCTTCGGCTCATTTTACAGATGGGGAAACGGAGACCAGCAGGGTTAGGGGGCTGCCCTGGGAGACCCAGTTAGCTACCTATGGGCTAGAATGGCCTGGCCTGCTTTTCTCTGGGCTCAGGTCCGAGACAAATGCACAGGGAAGGCCCCAAGTCGCTTCAGGCTCCACCTCTCCTCGGGGCAATTTTGTACCCACACTAGTCAATTCCTGTTGGGTCTAGAACTCCTCTGGAAAGTCTTTCAGCATCTGGCCTTAATCCCTCGTTGCAGTTTTGCTGGATGTTGTCCCCCTCCTTCCCCTCCTTCCCCCCTTTGCAGTCGGGCTGAGCTTGCCTCTTGCGCCTCCCCACCGTTCTCCGTCCATGGGAAGCATTTCCTCCTCCTCTCCCTCCCAGACTGCAATTGAGGCCCCATTTTCTGGGGGAAGCTCTTCGTGCCCTCCCTCCCTTCTGTTTCTTTCTGTGTCCACGACCAGCAGGCTTTCTATGTCCTAACAGGCGCTCACTGTCTCTCTTAGATAAAGGCAAGCTCCCTGGAAGCAGGGGATGCCTGTGTCCCTAGAGTCTGGCACCGAGCCTGGCCCGGCAGGAACATAACACCTGGAGAGACTGGCTCTGGGGTACTTATAGAACACTAGAAGTTGTCACCTGGGGCAGGGAACCGGGCTCTGGAAAAGGCCCTACCTCAGACCCCCAGGAGGGGGCCGTGACCCAGCCTTCTAAGAGAGGCAGGCGGGCCCTTTGTGAGGCGCTCTGGGCTCCCGGCTCCGGGCACCCCGGAAAACGTTACCTGGACCAGCTGTGTGAGCAGGCTGACAGCTCCCGGGCTATGCACTTCCGAAAGGAACCCCATCTTCTCCCCCGGACCATGCTCTGGGCACCCCTAGGTTGGGGCCTCCTGCTCTGGGTTCCCCTCATGTCCGGCCTGTCCCATGACTGGAGACAACCTACGTCAGGGACGCCTCGAGGCTGATCCTTTCATTCTAGACAGTTTTCACCCAAGCAGCTCGTGTGGAATGTCTATGACTCGGGCACTGGCTGACGCTGGATGCCCACAGAGGGGGAACACCATGGCGTGCTCTCCCTCTTCCAGGAAGACCGGAATTCCTGGGCCTTTTCTGGGAATGCCGCACAGTTTAGCCAGAACCTGCCTCGCCTCTGGCGGGTGGGACCTCTTTCTCGGGGGCCTTCGTGGGGTGGGTGTGAGGAGGAGGGGATCCGGGACCCCCGGCTTTTGTGCCCCCCACCCCCCCAGGTGCTTGGGAGGGGAGGGCCCCTGCTCCCCTCACCTGTGTATTTCTGGTGGCTCTCTTTTGATCTTGGCGCTAGATTCCATCACTTCCTTTGCCACTCGACCACTGAAAGCAATTTGAGAATAAAAACGGCAACAAGAACTGAAAAAAAACCCTTAAAAGGCCTGGGTCGGAGCACTGCTGTCCCCATCTCGCCAGAACGAGCACGAGGTGCTTCCCCCCCCCTTTATCCTTGCCACAGTCAGGGTTGTATGCAAAGGGGCCACGTGGTGATGCCAGGGGACGTCCCTGGGAAAGCAGAAGAGAGAGGTCGAGCCCAAACAAAACATCCAAACCCCCAATACTAGCCGACACTTATATTGCACTTCACAAAAATAACTCCCCCCCCTTTTTTAAATCAATTACTCATTTGGGCCTTGTAGCTACCTCTCAAGCCTAGTGAGGTGGATCAAGCCTACCAAGAAAGGGAGGCAGAAAGAAGTTTAGTGACTTGCCCAGGGTCACCCAGCTAGCGAGGTAGGATTGGAGTTCTTGCCTCCTGATGTCAAGTCCAGGGCTTATGGTAGGAAGCTGTCTCTGAGCCACAAAAACCTCCCTCAGCAGAATGGTACCCTCTCTGAAAGCAGGGACTATTTTATGGGTTGTATTTAAATCTCCAGCAGCTAAAGGACTCCTTTATAAAAATGTTTGAGAGAGCCTAGAAAGCGCAGAAAATGGCAGACCAAAGAAGGGGCCTGTCGGTCTGGGCCCTCAAACAAAGGACCGAAAGGCAAGAAAGCGCCCGAAGCTCCCCTGGAAACCCAGAGACGGAATAACGAAGGTGAAAAATGGGGGCTGTCAGCGGAAGCCTCTCTGTTGGCAGGGCGAGGGACCCCAAGCGTCTGCCCCTCAGAGAAGGGTCTGAAAAGAGATCCATGAACGGTTACTTACTGTCACTATTTACCTGTATCGGAACCGGCTCCCTTTGAAGAATAAGTTGCTGCTGGAGACGGTGCGGACCTGGCTCGACTTCTCCAACCTGCAGCAAGACACGGTCACGATTCAGGCCGAGGAAACATAACTTTTCCAACTCTTTTCAAAGTCCATTTGAAGAAAGTGCCAATTTTTAGGGGCAGAGGGGGGAAGTGAGGTCCCTGCTCACGGTCTTCCGCCCCTTTCCCTCCTATAAGAAGAACTAGAAGACCATCCAAAGGAGGAGGAGGCAGGGAGGAATGTGGGCCTGTAGGCACCACTCGGCATTTGAAGCTAGAACCATCCATGAATGTGTGTGATTCTGGGGTCAAGAATAACGATCCAGGGGAGAAATATTTGGTTTGGAGCCCAAAGACCTCAGTGAGACTCTCAGTTCTCCTCCTTATTGGCTTTGGGTACCACATTTTACCTTTTTCAGCCTCAGTTTCCTCATCTGTAAAATTAGGGGGTTGGATTAGATCAGGAGACCTTAATCAATCAATCAATCAATCGATTGATTTTTTTGCATTATGGACCTTTGGTGAAGCCCTTTCAGAAAAACATTTTTAAATGCATACAATAAAATATATAGAACTACAAAGGAAACCAATTCTATTGAAATAAAGATGTACTCCCCCCACCCCCACCTAAGTTCATGGACTCTCTGAAATCTGTCTATGTACTTCTTGGAGGGGGAAACATGTCCACAGACCCCAAATTAAGAAGCCATAGATTAAGATGATCTCTAAGGTCTCATCCAGCTCTATAAACTCTCCTTCCTCTCTTTCTCATATACCGTTTTTTCTTTTTTAACCCTTGTTTTCTGTCTTAGTAACACCTCTAAGAAGGGTGAGGGCTAGACAAACAAAGTTAAGTGACTTGCCCAGGGTCACACAGCTAGGATAGGTCTATTGGAACCCAGGTCCTCCTGACACCACTGTGCTACTTAGCTGCCCTGTCCCCATACCATTTTAACACCCATAAAGCTGAAAAACCAACAGAACGCAGACCTTAAGCATCCAGAATTTTAGATCTAGTAGAATCAAGAACTGTTCGATCTAGAGGGATCTTAGAGGGCATCTAGCACAGGGGTTCCAGCCCTGGGGTATGGTTAGCCAGAGGTGAGTAGAAGAAAATTGTCAGGAGGGGACAGGGAATATTTGGTTTAAAAAATAAACTATCGTTATCCTATTGAAATATTCTCAGAGTAGTCATGCTAGTGAAGACAGATAACATTGCTGAATTAGGATTCTTAATCCTTTTAACTAGTCCTCAATTAAATCTAAAGAAAAAACAAATTAGAGATTGAACCTTAAATGTGGGGTTCTCTTTCAAAAACTATACTGACAGAGGCAACTAGGTAGCACTGTGGAAAGAGCCAATTCTGGAGTCAGCAGCATCTGGGTTCTAATCTAACCTCAGATACTTCTTGAGCTATGTGACCCCGGGCAAGTCACTTAATCTAGTTTGCCTAGCCCTTGCCCATCTATCTTAGAGTGGTTCCCAAGATAGAAAGTAAGGAGTTTTTCGTCCCCCCAAAAAACTATACCAGAAATGAAATAGTTATTTCATAAAAAAAGAAAATCAAGGGTCTCACTAATTTAGGTGACTGTGCTCTGATAAAACATTTAACAACAACAACAAGGATTTTGATACTAATTCATTTTTCTCTTTGAAACCTAAATTATTTTATTTCTTATGCACAGATACAATTTAGTTTCTTTTGTACTGAAAGCCAAGGTTGGAAATTGCTGATCTAATCTAATACCCTCGATTTGGAGAAAGGAAAAAGTGACTTGTTCAGTCATCCAGCTTTTTTTTTTGGTATCAGTCTATACTGTGATGTACCTGAAAAATAAGTAGACACATGTTTGGGTGGGGATGCCCAAAGAGCCAAATGAGTGCCTAAGGGCAGCAGTGGGCAGCCTAGAGAGGATGCCCAGGTGAGCAAAGGGACCATGAAGGAGTTTGAAGGGCTTTTGTTTCCATGGAGCCCCACTCCAGGGTGCCTTGGGATGGTAGAAAGAAAACACATATAAGAAATGTTTACCTCCTGATTATACAGATCAAGCAGCTTAGGTGATTGCTTTGGAATTATTTTTTTTTGGACACCAGTTGGTGGTACTCAACTCCTCTTCCTCCTTCTTTCACTAAGTTAGAGCTTCCTTGGGTTGTGGTGACACCAGACCTAGCCTCCCTCGACTGGTGTAAAGAATCCCACAAAGCGTGGATCCTTCAGAGATACTTCGTGGGGTTTATTGGGGTAAGGAACTCCTTATGAGCAGATTCTACCTACCAATCCATATTAGCAGTTGCTCTACAGTGTAGTAGAGACCTGCCTGGAGTTACCGAGAGGTTAAATGATTTCTCCAATGATTTTGCACAGCCAGTATAAGTCGGAGGCAGGACACGATGCCTAAAAAAGTATTCTGAGAATGGATTTTGGATTTCTGGATCCTAGCTGAAGAAACAGGCATGATTTGGGAATTAAAGTCTCCAGGTGAGATATCAACACTCTCAGATATGCAGAGGACACCAGTTTGACGGAGGAAAGTGAAGAAGGATTAAGAGATCATTTGATGAGGGTGAAAGAGAGTGTAAAAGCTGGTTTGAAACTTAATATCAAAAAACTCTTTAAAGATCATGGCAACTGGTCCCATCACTTTTTGGCAAAGAGAGAGAAGATGTGAAAGCAACGTCAGATTTTATATTCTTGGGCTCAAAGATCACTGCAGAAGGCAACTGCAGCCATGAAATTAAAAGGCTTGGAAGGAAAGCTATGGTAAATCTGGACAGCAGACTCTAAAGCAGAGACATCACCTTGCTGACATACAGTCAAAGCTATGGTTTTTCCAGTAGCAATACATGGCTGCAAGAGTTCAACTCTAAGGAAAGCTCAGCCCTGCAGAATCAATGCTTCCAAATTGTGGTGCTGGAGAAGACTTCCTTGGAGAGCAGGGAGATCAAATCAAATCATACTTCAAGAAATTAATTCAGACTATTCACTGGAAGAATAAATACTGAAACTGAAGCTTAAATACTTTGACTACCTAATGAGAAGACAGGACTCCCTGGAAGAGACTCTGACATTGGGAAAGACTGTAGACAAAAGAAGAGGATGGCAGAGGCTGAGCTGGTTAGTGTCATGGAAATGATGAACGTGAACTTGGATAGTCTTTGAGAGATAGTGGTGGTCTGTGGTCCATGGGGGTCATGAAGAGTTGGACATGAGTGAACGAAAGAACAACAAAATTGGCAAGATGGCCTCTTATTCAAGCATGGAGTGCATATAATGAAGGCTGATTAAAAATATGTAACATATATGTATGTACACACATATGTGTATGTGTGGACTGGAGATAGAGGGAGAGGAAGAAAAATCCCCCTAGATCTCCCAAGCCAGATACTATAGAGAATCAAGTAAAATACAGGAAGAAGAATATCAGTGATGAGGCAAAGATTAAACTTTAGTAGTAAAGGGACAGTCATTAAAATATAATTTTATACATACATACATATATATATATATATATATAAATGTGCAAGGTATGGGAAATAAACAATTTGGACTAGTGACTTTGCTCCAGAGAAGGAAATTCAGCTTTATTGGTATCATTGAGATTTGAGATTTGATGTTTTTGGAAAAGGAAGAAATCAGCTAAAAGGGATGGTGGAATAGTTTTGTACCTAAGAGGACCTACTGAATTCTTCTTGGAAAATCCATTAATCAGAGGGAGAAAGCATGGTGGAGAGCATTAGTTAGGGTAAGTACAGAAGGGAAAACAGAAACAAGGAGGAAATGGACAATGATGGCATTAAATAGCCCACAAATCTGGTACAGAGACATGGTATATTAGTAATGGGTAATTTTAACTGCCTAGACAGCCCTAGAACTCTGTCTGATAAAGGCAGAAGAGTTGATATCTTGACTTATCTTAATAATTTCATTCATCAAAAGGTAGAAGAAGCAATAAGGAGAACTGCTATCATAGACTTAATTCTGGCCAATAAGGAAGAATTGGTAGCTGAAGCAGAATTTAAGTAGAATTTAGTGGGATTGACCATGGCATTTAAGAGCTGGAAAAGTATGACACAGGCTAGATTTGGAAGAGCAGATGTCAGAATTTAGGAAAAGGACAGGTAGGGCCTCATGAACTACAATTTGATAGGAGACACTGGCCCAAGAGGAATGAGAGGCTTTAAAGAATAAAATTTGGTATATTTATAGCAGCCCTTTTTTGTGGTGACAAAGAATTGGAAACTGAAGGAATATTTATCAATTGGGGAATGGCTGAACAAACTATGGTATATGACAGTGATGGAATACTATTGGCCTATAAGAAATCATAAGCAGGATGATTTCAGAAAGAACTGGAAAGACCTCCATGAACCAATGCAGAGTGAAATTAGCAGAACCAGGAGAACACTGTACACAGAAACTAAAATATTGTGGGATGATCAACCTTGAAGGGCTTAGCTACTTTCAGCTCTATGATGATCCAGGACAATTCTGAAGGACTTATGACAAAGAATGCTATCCATCTGCAGGAAAAGAACTGTTGGAGTCAGATGCAGATCAAACCGCATGATTTTTTACTTTAGTTTATTTAGGTTTTTGGTTCTATATGGTTATTCTATTATAAAAATGAGCAATATGGAAATATGTTTTGCAGGACAATACATGTATAGCTCAGATCAAATTGCTTACCATCTCTGGGAAGGGGGAAGAATTTGGATCATATAACTTTAGAAAGCTTATGTGGAAAATTGTTATTTCATATAATTGGTAAAAATGAAATATCTTTATAACAAAAAACCCCCAAATTTTGTGTAATACACAAATAATTCAAGTGAAGAAGAAAAGAGTAGTACTAGCCTAATGAGACTATGAATATGTAGGGAACTCATTGAACAATTTGATCTAAAAACTCTTGTACAGGATAAAGAAGCAAGTCTGGGTAACCCAGGATGAAGGTAAAAGACTGACAGTTATGAGAAAAACAGATATAGCACACTTGGTTTTCAGCAAGGCATTTGATAAAAAGTCTCTCATACTTAAAAGAATGAAAGCATGCTTAAAAGCATGAAAAACTCAGAAACTTTGGATAAATGCTAAAGATAACAAAAAGGGCTTTTCCCAGCTATGTTGGGAGCAAGAACTTCAAAAAACGGAATAGGATCACTGCTTGGGATGGATGGGCAAATGGAAATGGACAATGGTGAGAAGGTAGAACCACACAATTCTTACTCTGCTTCTATTTTTCTCCATCAAGGAAAAGAATCTCTGGATAAAGAATAGAATAAAAATTGTCACCAGGAAGTCGAAACACAAGATGGAGATGGGTAATTGAGCCTCTGATGAGTTCATGTAATCAGACCCAGATGAATTACGTCCCAGGGTACTGAAAGAACTAGCAGAGATAATTTGTTGGGTCACTATTAATCTTTGAAACATTGTGATGAGTGAAAAAGGTCCCCCAGTTCTGGAAACAAGCAAATACCACAATTTCTGAAAAAGTTTAAGAGGATAGAATTTTTAAAATATAGGCCAGCAAGCCTAACAAGCCTAACTAATTTCTGGCAAAAACTCTAGAACATGCTTTTAAATGAATGGTTTGTGAGTATTTGTGAGTAAAAGGAAACAGATATAGCACACTTGGTTTTTAGCAAGGCATTTGATAAAAAGTCTCTCATAGGGGGCAGCTGGGTAGCTCAGTGGATTGAGAGTCAGGCCTAGAGATGGGAGGTCCTAGGTTCAAATCTGGTCTCAGACACTTCCCAGCTGTGTGACTTGACCACTCTTCCGCCTAGGAGCCAATACACAGAAGTTAAGAGTTAAAAAAAAAAGTTTCTCATACTTAAAAGATAATAATGTAATATAAATCATACTAGAGTAATATAGAAATATCTATTAAAAGAGTAAGATAGATATTAAAATTGGATGAATGACTGGACTCAAAGTGCAGTGATTAATAATTGATAATAGCCTAGAAGGACTCTAGTGAAGTATCCCAAAGGTTTTTCTCTTGTGTATATTCTGTTCAGCACCTTTTATCAGTTAACTTAAATGGAAGCATAAACTTCCATAATTGAATCTGCAGACATAAAGTTAGCAGGGATAGCTAAAATGTTAGAGGAAAGAGCCAGGATCCAAAAAAGATCTTGAAAGGACAGAATGATGCCTGATTTTAGTAAGAAAATTTAATAGTTCTAAGTGTAAAGTCCTGCACTAGGGTTCCCAAAATCAACCACACAAGTAAGGTTAAAGGAGAACAGACAATAGGTTATAGGAAAAAGTTTTTTTTTTTGTCTTAGAAGATTCCGTATGAGTGTAATTCTTGGCTCACAGAACCAGTTGTATAGGATTTTCTTCTCCATGGTGGAGACTGGTTAGTATTATTCAATGCTCCAAACCTGTGTGGCTCAAGTGATAGGCAAAGTTGGTGAGACGTGGGAGAAAGAAGATCCAGGGTCTTGCGGTTTCCAATGTTGAGAGAAAAGACCCCATTCCAAATTCTCTTTAGAGATCTGGAGGAAGAAGACGCTGGGCAGAACCTGACAGACTGGGGAGCTGGCTTTCTCTCAGGTCCCTCTCTCCACTTTACCACACTGCAGCTTCTGGCAAATCATTCCTTAGGTGAGAAGGGCCTCAAGTCTTGATCTCCCTTTTGGCAGGAGAAAAGATGGAGAAGGAGATGCTAGAGATGTCTATCCTTGCCTCCCTGCGAACCACGTTTAGTGTTATGTGGGTAATTTGAGGAAAGGTGTTTGGGATAAGAGAATTGAAAGGAGGATTTTGGAGACTTGCTAAGTGGGTTTTCTCGGTTTCAGGTAGGCTGGGATTAAAGGAGATCCAGGGTATAATAGGACTGAAGTTAAGAGTATAACACAGAAGGGAAACAGAGATCTTTTAGGGAGAAGAGAAATTAAACTACACAGACAAACACAGCAGGCTTACAGACTGGGACTTAGACTCAAACACAAGCTGAGGGAAATAGACTAGACTGAAATTAACAAACAGGCTTTAGTTAATTTCACAGGAAGGGACTTGTTTTGAAGTAATGCCTTCCTTCAAGATGGATGCCTCAGCTTCCCTCTAAGCCCAGAGTATGTTGTCTCTTTCCCTCTTCTTCCCTCTTAATAACTAACAGATAAATTACACTAATAGGGCTGTTGAAACAAAAGGATTTATTTTGTTTGAAGGATGTTTGTTAGGAAGGTGGATCAAAGGAAAGCCCTATCAGTTGTCTCAGGAACCTCAGGTGGGGGAAGGGAAGTAAAGATGGAGTCTGAGTAAGGACCTGCCTTTAAACTCAGCTTTACAAAATGCTATGGCTATCTAAAGGGAATAAATGATGATTTGACTAACTATAACTAATGTTGTCAATTAGATAACTCTTCACAGATTTAACTCCTCTCTAATTACTCTCCTTATTAACTCCACAGACACTAAGATAAGGGAGGGAAGGCAGGGGTGGTATAGGAAAGGAAGATATAAAGGGTTTTATCTAAAATAATAATTTCTTAAGTAAATATATCAAAGCTAGGCTAAATTTCAATATTAAAGCTAGATAATCAAAGCAGCTCGCTCATTGGCCACCTCCCTCTACGGACAATCCAGTCAACTCCTTTTCCTCAAGATTCTAAACCTCTAACAGCTTTTGGAACTTAGCCAAAGCTAGAAAAAACTATATGACCCCAATTCTGTATACTACATTAGACATATTTGCATGGACACATATAACCCACACAGGCAAAAACAAAATACAGTCAATCTTCAATACTGACGTGCTTAACTTTTATAACTTCAAGCATTCCTGTGATCTTAACCTCATTTCTACTTTCAGGTTGGCAATCACGCACATTTGTGGCTATGCGCAATACAGAAAAATACACAAGAGATGTGATGGTAAGTCACTTTGTGGAGTGGCTGGTGTCCTAATGGGTGCTTCACTGGTCTTATTCATCTAACTACTGGAGAATAAAGAGCTCCCTGTGCATTTGTTATATAGAGTCACTGTTTGCCTTTAAAACTCAAGTTTTGTGTTGTAATTATGCCCCCAAAGCATAGTGGCGAGTCTTTTGGGCTTGCAAAATCAGTAACGTGACTGAGTGAGAAGGTCTGCTGCCAATGTGGGCCAGGACTTTGGCATTAACAAATTAACAATTCCTTGTATCTGCAAAAGGAAGGAAAATATTTGTGGTGCTGTAGATTTCATGTATTATGAAAAGTGAACGCTGTCTGAGATCCATGTTTGTTTGTTTTTTTAAGTTGAGGTGTTAGTGAAAAAGATCACAGAATTCCAGGGAACAGTTATTGCAGTTAAGTCCGATTCAGTTTTCTGAGATAGCAGTTGCTCTTTTGAACATGACAACTTGTAGAATACTGGAACAAGTAAAGAATGTATGCATGCCTTAGTGACTTACTTACATGTGAAGAATCGGGGAAATTTTAGGTTATTAACTAGGGAAATATGGACACCATCTGCTTTTTTAAAATTATAAGATGAATGTCATTCATCAGGCTGTAGAAAGATAAGGATTTGGTTACTAATCATAAACTGAGATGGGGTCACTCAGAGAAGATCTGGAGTTTGAGCCCAGAAAGGGAAGAGAAAGGAAATATTTCAGAACTTAAAGAGGCTATAAGGCAAATTCCACTTGTTGCTTAGCATGTTAATTAAGCAATGGGAGCAGAGAGAGTATTCTCTACTCAACAAGTCAGTTGTTCTGGAGCAGAAAAAGAGTCGAGAGAATATATTCTTTATTATGATTTTCTGGTAAGAAGAAAACGAAAAGAGATGGCAGAAGAGAAAGGTCTTACAGAAGACTGTAAAGAAGCAAAGCAGGAGAGCCTTTTGTCAACTTTAGGATAAAGGTTATGGAGCAGTTCTCCGAACAAAGCCTCTATTGGCCTTTTTTGGCCAGTGGAGACCGTCACAAGACAAGCACCTCTCTTCTTGGGTACAAAGCCCCTGGGCTGTTGGACCAGCGTGGGACAGATACGGTACTCTTTAAGAATCCTTGGGCCTCTGGCCAAATGCATAGACACAATCGAGTATTTATAGCAAAAGAAAATAATAAAAGCCTAAGTAAGAACTAGGTCCTACGTGCTCCTGCTCTGGTGGATCTAAAGAGAACCCAGTCATTGTGCTGCCAAGAAGGGTGGACGTGGAGGCAGGAGGAGCTGAGCACATTCTACCTCAGGCACTTATGAGCTGTATGACGTGGAGCAAGTCTCTTTGGGGAGCCCTGCTGCAGTTAGCGAGGGTCACGGGGAGGGTAATGAATGCCTTTCTCTTCACCAGGGACTTGAATCCAGCTCAGGCCATATAAGCTATGCTGTGCTCTCCCTTCAGGTGAAGAGAAAGAGAAAGCCTGCTTGGCAGGTGTCTCTGCTGATGGCAGCATTCCCAGGAAGAACACAGTACATACATTGTCTTGTCGCTTCCTGATTAAAATGCATCTTGTTAAAGCACAAGACACTGCATTCTATTTTTAAGCCAGACCAAGGGGTTCTGTGAAACATAATTTACCTTTTGTCTCCCCTCTCTCTAGATGGGAAATTTCTTAGCTCTCTAATTTTTCTTTTTAAACAACCACTTGACTTAACCGAAGAAAAGCACGGGTCCTAACTTCTTGAGAGTATATAAGTATGCCTGCCCAAGGGGACTTTTCATGGGGGTATCATTAGCATGGATACCATACTGGGATTGGTACCAGCAAGCACTGAACATAAGGAGATTAGCCCCAACAATGTGAATCTTCAAGTATGAAGTAGACCCAAAACCTTGCTCGTCACCCTGAGTGTTAGGATCATGACTGTGGTAGCCTCGGTGGGTGAGACGGTATTTTATGTCCTGGTTGGTGTCTGGGAGAGTTAGAATGATTCCAGGGATTCTGAATGGTTCATGAGGGTCAAAAAGGTATCATGGTTTAGTCTAGATCCCCTAGGATTCCCTTGAAACAGAGTATATCTCTGAGAAACTGCTCTTGGGCGCCTTTTTTTTTTTTTGAGTGTGTTTGTGGGAAACTCTTAGGTCAAGCGAGTGTAGGCTCAATAGGGATTACTATGCTAGAAGGAATTCCAAAGGCATTATTCATGACTTCTAAAGTAGGCCCAGAGATACCTAATGCCAGTCCAATGATACCAAAGGACTTAACTATAGATACGGTGTGACCAGCCAACATGTATCCACCCTGCTGTGTATCCCTTGGTTGAGGGCAGAAAGCACAGAAGCAGACTGACACAAAATGGATTGGTTGGTTGGGTTTTCCAAAGGCCAAAAAGTGCTGACATTTCCTTCCCCCTTTCTCCTGTTTCCAGTCTTGTTTTCCTTTCCCTCTTTTGGAAATACCTTCTATGACTCTGGGGCTCCAGTAAAGAACACTCAACCCAAGAGAACTCACTTGTAGAAGGCTTGGTTTTCTATTCCACATTTCCAGAGATGCTTGCAGGCTTCTGGTGTTGGAGCAAAATATGTAAGAACAATTTTCTTTTCCTACAAAAAATTCCACATAGAAACAACTGAGTGTGGAAGGAAGCAAATGGGCAACGTGGACCAGGACATTCAGCTGAATCTAGAGAACCAGTATCAGGGCATCAACATCCAGAAACCAAACCAAACCAAAGTTTCCAGTCCTTGGCCAGCTGGTAGCCTACATTTTCTCTAATGTGAGATGCTTGTATTCTGTTTCTGGGTAAGAAATAAAATAATTCTCCAGCAGTACAGGAGACCCTGCAGTAAGGCATGTCATCGGCATAACCCACGAGGGGGCCCGGCACACACACCTCTGCCGCGGGCACCAGATTCCCAACCTCGGTGCCGGGTTTTAGCTTTACCAGGTAGGGACCCCTCGGCTTGTCCGGCTTGTCCGGCGCAGGCTAGTTTGGGCCACCCCAGCTCCCAAGCCCTCGGAGAAGAGGAAGAAGCCACTCACCTCTTTCTGACTTACATATAAATAGAAAGTCTTTCCTTCGAATTTCAGCTTGGTCACCTCATTCCTAAAAGAACAAAGAGAGCAGCCGTCATCCACCCGCAGGAGAACCTCCCACAAACAGAGCCTACCTACACTGGAGGAGCATCCAGGCACAGACACAATTTTAGCCAAATTCAGAACTGAAACAAGACAGCAGCGCAGTGTGTGTAAAGGAACAGTTACTGGAACAGTTTCAATCCACAGTTTTCTGTCCAACCAAAGTGTAAGAAGTGGGGGGTGGGGGGGCAGGGTAGAGAAGGATTTCAGCCTCAACCACAGTGGCTGTAAAAGGGGAACATCTTGGAATGGAAAGTGGTTCTTGGTGGAGTGTCCGGGGGCTATTGCGGGATGTGGTTCATGACACGGGTGCATTATCTGGATGAGGATATCAGATGTCAGATGCCACAGTTAGCTGATGAGGCCAACGTTCAATATACAGCAAATGATGACAAAACGAGGCCACCAGGCTCTGAGGGAGCTGCTTCTCTCAGGTGACTGTGCCACTGGATGACAAATGCAGTTGAATGCAGACACGTGTAAAACAATCAATCGGGGTGGGGAGGGGGCAACAAACCAGAGGGGGGGAGAGTACAGATTACATGGAACAGTCATGCAGCGTACTGACCGGGAAAGGGGTTTAGGGGTTATTGTAGAAAAATCCTTGGAGCCATCAGCCCAGTGTATGGCTGCAGTGAAAAAGGCAAACAGGATACTGGGGTACATCACCAGTGGGACGCAATACACAAAAGAAGTGATACGGTTACTGTACATTAAAGGGTTCACACCTCCTATCAAATACTGTTTGTTCTCAGTTCGGCAGACTTTAACAGAAGGGGGGAAGGCGTGCCACGGCCCTGGGTGGGTGCCCCGGCCCTGGGTGGGTGCCCCGGAACAAGAGGAAAGCTACGCTGAAGAGCGCGGCGACTTCTCATTCCCTTCTAGCCCAGGCTCCCTCCTAGGCTTTTCTATCACAGCTGTCCTCCTAGACCACGCGGCCCATTTTTGGATATCTGGGGCCTTCTCATCCGGCCATTCAGAGCCTCCTCGGCCCGGTTCTGACTCAGAGAACTCAGTTCCCCGGCCTCCTGCTCTCTGTCATTTGTACGGGGACGTCTAGCATCCTTTCAGGACTTCCCTGATACCCCAGGAACCCAAGGTTATGGAAGAAGGAAGAGAGAGATGGGGAACAAGGCACTTATTTTGCAGATAGGAAAAAAAAATTGGGGACAAGGCAGGAGGTATTATTTCCCATTGTTGTTCTGTCATAGACTAAGACCAGGATTATAACTCAGAGCCTCTGACCCTGGGCTCTAATGTGAGACTCTCTGAATGAGCCCTTTCGTGCTTCTGTACAGTTTCCCCTTCTTTTCTTGCTCTCACATACGTAGACAAGATTTGCTAAGGAGTAACTGATACAAAGACAGACACACTGACCCCCGAGGCTCCTGCAGGCCACAGAAGGGGGGGTCCCTGTCGTCAAAGGGAGGCTACTAACTCTTGTTGGTGAGGGACCGAGTGCCATCTACTAACTGGGTGAGGGAGACTGAAGATGCAGAGGTGGACAGAGAGCAGACTAGCTGAGGGATGCTAAATTTCTGAGAGGGCTGCCGGGGGGAATCCTCTGCCTTGAATAATGCCCGCCTCAGCACGCCCCCTCAAAAGAGGGAACCAGCCGGTCCAGAGACCACCCAGGAAAGGGTTTTGTACAGCTAAGCTGCAGATCTGATAACGAGGCCAGATTCACATTTTCCCCAAGTTGTTGGGAAGACAGAGGAGGAGGGCAAGAAGGGGAGCCGACTGCCTGGCTGGGGCTCCGTCTGCTCTCTGCGCTCTCTCTTTTTTTTAAACCCTTACCTTCCGTCTTGGAGTCTATACTGAGTATTGGCTCCAAGGCAAGAGTGGCAAGGGCTAGGCAATGGGGGTTAAGTGACTTGCCCAGGGTCACACAGCTGGGAAGTGTCTGAGGTCAGATTTGAACCCAGGACCTCTCTAGGCCTGGCTCTATCCACTGAGCTTCTTTGCTATCCCCTTCTGTACACTCCCTTAATGCTTGCCTGCTCACTCTTTTGCACTGGCTGAGAAGCTCAAAGAGGCCACACTGAGCCACAGCACATCAGCACGGAGAGGATGCAGCAGCATCTGTTCTCTGGGGAAGCCCAGGTAGCCTCATGGAGCTGGACACGTGCCACCATACAAGGCAGAGTGTGACCCGCTGTGTGGGCCCCCACGAGCCAGACACAGGAACAAAGACGCACAAGAGAGCACAAGACGACGGGCAGCCCCAGAGGCCAGAGACCTGGGACAGACGGGGGGGGCTCCGGTGGAGGCAGCGGCAATTAGGCCAGCGTGGGGATGGTCATCTTAGGGGGACAAGCTCGTAGGGACGGGCAGAGCGAGCTGCCCGGAGGCCAGCCTGCAGCAGGGCTCACCGCAGGCCGAAGATCCTCCAAAGCCCGTCCCCAAAGGGCCGGTGCGGCTTTTAGGGCTGCCTGCATTTAGCCCGGACCTTGCCGGCCGGTTACACATTTGGGTGAGGAGCGAGGGTGCCAGGTGGCCGGTGCCGTGGGTCAGGGCTATTCCCGAAGCTCGGGTTCCCTACGGTCCTGCGTCTCCTAGTCTCTGCTCCATCCCTTGATCTCTGGAGAGACTTATGGCCCTCAGCAAAGCCCTCGTGAGCCCGAGGCCTGAGACCCGCACAGCTGGGAGAGCGGAACTTTGGAGAATGACCCGGGTGGCTTCCGGCCCTCCAAAGGCAGGAGATGCCGCCTGGCCCCCTCCCCGCCGCCAAGGGGTGAAGAACCCATTTGGAAATGGCAGGCACTCACCATTTTATGAAGTGAACTCTCTTGTTGCCCTGCAGAACCACAAACCCAAAGGGAGTGAAGGCCAGAAACGCTGCGTTCCCCGACACGTCCTGAAACACAACGAGACCTTTGGTTATCGCCGTGACGCAGGTTTGGTAAAGGGCGGCGGGCGTCCTCTCAGCCCCGAGGCTGGGCAGACAGACAGACAGAGGTGGCATCCCCAGCAACACGTGGCCTGGCATGGAGCCCCAAAGGGGTCCGGGCTCTCTCGGCGAGGTCAGCGGCCGACACAAGGATGACCAGCAGACGGGATGGGAGTACAGAAGTTGTTATTAAGACAGAAAGTAAGCATTAAGGGGGCAGCTGGGTGGCTCAGTGGATGGAGAGCCAGGCCTGCAGAGGGGTGGTCCTGGGTTCAAGTCTGGCCTCAGACACTACAGCTGTGTGACCCTGGGCAAGTCACTTAACCCTCATTGCCTAGCCCTTATCTCTCTTCTGCCTGGGAACCAATACGTAGTACTGATCCTAAGAAGGAAGGCAGGGATATTAAAAATAAAGCCTGCCATGCAGAGAGGCAGGACCCAAGCGAGGCTGTCTGGGTCTGCCAGATGAACTAAATCTATGTTTTTCAGGCATTACACAATAGGTCGTTATTGTTATTAAGCCCCCTATCATAATTACATACAGATACAGGGTTTGTTGTGGTCCGGCCACCTGGATGCGAGCAAAGCAATATAATTCAGCCTGGGGGAGGGCAAAGAGCAACTTAAAAATACCCCCAATCAAGCCTGGCAAAGCCATGGGGCTAAATTTCCCTCAACTGTCATCGCCGTCAGGCTGCCGTTACTCATAAGGGTGCCGCTTAGATAGCAGAGAACTAGAGTTATTATCTGCATCTATAATAATAACAGATAACCTTGGGAGAGCCAAGGACGAGCCAGTGTGGTCTGATGGACAGTGTCAGATGGGGTTCAAGTGGGGCTGAGAAAGACGTGAGCCTGAATCCCACCTCAGGCACTTGTTAGATGGGTGGTCGTGAGCAAGTCCCTTTACTTCTCTTGGCCTCAGCTTACTCATCTGTAAAAGGAGGAGGTTTCTCTCTCTGTCTGTCTGTCTCTCTCTCTGTCTCTCTCTGTCTCTCTCTCTCCTTTATCTTCTGGCTTAGAATCAATACTGTGTATTGGTTCTAAGGCAGCAGAATGGTAAAAGTTAGGCCATGGGGGTTAAGTGACTTGCCCAGGGTCACACAGCTAAGAAATCTCTGAATCCAGGTTTGAACCCAGGACCTCCATCTCTAGGCCTGCCTCTCAATCCACTGAGCCACCCAGCTGCCCCTTGGACTCATTTCTCTTGAAGTTCCCTTTCCGTACTAAATTGATGATCCTGGGACATGATACATGGATTAGTCACTTCCTTCCAAGTGACTGGGTGAGGAGGAGAAATGAAGGAGCCAAGGCGAACTGGGTATAATTTGGTTAACAATCTTTTTTTCTTCTTTAAACCCTTGTTTTCTGTCTTAGTAACCACTCTAGGAAGGACAAGGGCTAGGCAAACAGGATTAAGTGACCTGCCCAGGGCCCCAGAGCTGGGAAGTATTGGAGGCTAGACTGGAGGCCCTCCTGATTCCAGGCCTGGATCTCCATTTGCTGAAACTACCAACAACCTTTTCCCTAAGGGAAAGCCCCATTGGATAGGTGGGGGCTCGAGAAAGGCTTTCTAGAAGAAATCAAACTTGGGAAAGCTTCTGATCTGGGGAAGCAAGCTTTACCTGAGGCTATAGTAGGTAAAGGCTGGGTTCACAGCACACAGTGATGCAGAAGGAGGAAGCTGGAGGGGAGAAGTAGCAAATGTGTTGGGCAAAAACCAAGCTTGGCCAAAATAGAAGAAATGAGCATCGTGGGTATAGAAACACAAGGAAATGACTAAGAAATAGGGGCAGTAAGGTGGGGAAAAACTGAAGACAAGGGCAAAGTCCTAAATATCCTAGAAGGTGGTGGAAGGCAGCAGGATTCTTTGTGATACCTGGAAACAAAACATTTCCCAGTGGGAGGTGGATGAACAAATGGCATATGAATAGGAAGGAGTGTTATTGCACTGTAAGGAAATATAGAGATGAAGATTTCAAAGCAACACAGACTTAGAAGAAGTGTGGCAGGATAAAGAGAGGAAAACCCAGTGTCACTGGCTATACCTGCTTTTTATACCATAATGATGCAAAAGGTGACAACATTTAGAGGCCACGAAACTGGTCAGAGACACTGGTTAATGCTAATACCAATCTGTCAGAGTTCAAGGACACATCCCTCCTTTCTATTATTTCTATGTTTCCATCAATAATTAAATTATTTTCTTTCAAAGAATGTATTTTTTAAAAATTTTAATTTATTTTTTAAAATTTAGAATATTTTCCGTGGTTACACGATTCATGATTCTCCCCACCCTTTCCTTCCTCCCTCCTGGAGCCAACAAGCAGTTCCACTGGGTTATGAATGTAACATTGTTCAAAACCTATTTCCCAGGGGCACCTAGGGGGCTCAGTGGATTGAGAGCCAGGCCTGGAGACGGGAGGTCTTAGGTTCAAATCTGGCCTCAGACACTTCCTAGCTGTGTGACCCTGGGCAAGTCACTTAACCCCTATTGCCTAACCCTTACCACTATTCTGCCTTAGAGCCAATACACAGTATTGACTCCAAGTTGGAAGGTAAGGGTTTAAATTAAAACAAACAAACAAAAAAAAAAAACAACCAACCTATTTCTATGTTATTCATATTTGTAGTAGAGTGATCTTTCAACATCAAAGCCCTAATCATATCCCTATCAAACCACGTGATCGATCATATGTTTTTCTTCTGCGTTTCTGCTCCCACAGTTCTTTCTCTGGATGTGGATGGTGTTCTTTCTCATAAGTTCCTCTGAATTGTCCTGGATTCTTGCATTGTTGCTAGTAGAAAAGCCTATTACATTCGATTGTGTCATAATGTATCCGTCTCTGTGTACAACAACTTTTGGTTCTGCTCTTTTCACTCTGCATCAATTCCTGGAGATTGTTCCAGTTCACATGGAATTCCTCCAGGTCATTATTCCTTTTAGCATAATAGTATTCCATCACCAAAAGGTACAACAATTTGTTCAGCCATTCCCCAATCAAAGGGCATACCCTCATTTTCCAATTTTTTTTGCCACCACAAAGAGCGTGGCTATAAATATTTTTGAACGAGTCTTTTTCCTTATTATCTCTTTGGGGCACAGACCCAGCAGTCGTATGGCTGGGTAAGAATGTATTTTAGAAGGGATTTGTTTAGCTGTTTTGGGGAAGGATCTGCTGTACAGTGGGACAGTTAGGAGCATGCAGAGTGGATAAATTGCCAGCTTTGGCTTCAAAACACCTGAGTTCAATCTGGCTTCAGACACTTGCTAGTTGATGTGACCCTGGCAAATCACTTAACCCTTTTGGCCTCAGTTTCCTCATGTGCAAAATGAGCTGGAGAAAGAAGTGGCAAACCACTCCAGGATTTCTGCCATGTAAACCCCAAACAGGGTCACAAAGAGTCAGAAATAACTGAAAGATGACTAAAAATCTGTTGTGTCAAAATAAAATATACTGATACATGAGGTGTTTTTTTTGGGGGGGTGTGTTTTTATTTTTTAAAAAGAAGTCAAGGAGCTGAAAGAAAGAGGAGGAAAGAGTAGAGAGAGGGAGACTATTTTTCAGGAGCATAATGGACAGTTTGAGGAAGAGAGAATTAGGGAAGGGAAATAACAGAAAATGTTCAGGGTTGAAATAGCCACAGACCCCCAACAATCAAAGCAACATAGATCTAGAGCTGGGAAAGACCCCAATAGTCATTTGGTCCAGCCTCCTCATTTTGCAGAAGAGGAAAATAAGATCTGGAGAGATTAAGTAACTTGGCAGAGGTCACACAAATAAAAAGCATCAGAGGTGGAATCTGAACTCCAACCCTTTTACCTCAGAACCAGAACTTCTTTCAACTGAACCACAGCTAGGACAGAGATGAAGCTTATTTCTCCATCTGGTGATTCTCCTTAAGAAGCAGAGGGACCAATAATTGCTGACAACCAGATGAGTCAGCCAGCAGCTCCCCACTCCATGTAAACATCTTTGGAAAAAGATTGCTGTTTTTCCTTGGGTTGAAAGATTGTAATTTTGTTGCTTGAGGGAACAGAGGAATGGAAAATCAAGGCTGGAAGTGTACAGATGGCAGTCATGATTCTGAGGGATGATGGTGGGGAGGAACAGGGATGGGGGAGATTGTCTAGGGAAAACCTGAGAAGCCTGAAATGGAAAGGAACCATAGGAGAAGGTGGTACAATTTTATAATCCATTTCTAAGATAGCATTGTCATAAAATCATATATTTAGGGGTGGAAGGGGACCAAGGAGGTCATCTAATCCTACTTCCTCATTTTATAGGTCCTAGTAAGGTTAAAGGACTTGCCCAAAGTCAGATAAAAGGTAAGTGGGAAGGGAGCAGGTATGGAAGTGGTTCAGGATAGAATGTCGGGTCTGGAGTTGGGAGGTGTTGGGTTTAAATCTTGTCTCAGACGCTTCCTAGCTGTGTGATTCTGGGAAAGTACCTAACCCTGTTTGCCTAGCCCTCACCCATCTGTCTTAAACATAAAGGGGAAAAAAGAGAAAGACACACACACACACACACACACACACACACACACACACACACACACACGGAAAGAAAGAAGGCAAGAAAGAAAACAAAAACAAGAAAGAAAGAGAAAGAAAAAGAAGGAAGGAAGGAAGGAAAGAAGGAAGGAAGAAAGAAGCAGAGTCTAGATAGGAAACTAAATCCACTGGGATCAAATTCTGTGTTCTCGCCATAATACTATACAGCGTAAGAAAAATGTAAAACTGGGAGCTGCAGTTGGGAGGGGGGAAGGTATTCTGAGCTGGGAGATAATAATGCACAAATAATTTTTAACATATGGGCATGTAGGTGGCGCGGTAAATAGAGCATGGGGCCTGGGGTCAGGAGGACCTGAGTTTGCATATTATTTGCCTCAGTTTCCCCATCTATAAAATGAACTGGAGAAGGAAATGGCAAAAACCACTCTAGTATCTTTGCCAAGAAAACATTAAAATGAGTTCACAAAGAGTGAGACACTGTTGAAACGACTCAACATTTAAAAATATGTACTAATGTAGGAATGAGATCTAATGTGTGTGTGTGTGTGTGTGTGTGTGTGTGTGTGTGTGTGTGTATATATATATATATATTTATTTATTTAATGTTATAGTTATTTTGTTGTTGTTGAGTTGTTCCTACTATGTCCAACTCTTTGTGACCTCATTTGGGGTTTTCTTGGCAAAGATACTGAAGTGGTTTTTGCCATTTCCTTCTCCAGCTCATTTTTACAGATGAAGAAACTGAGGCAATCAGGGTTAAGTGACCCATCCAGGGTTGCAAAACTAGGAAGTGTCTGAGACTAGTTTTGAAGTCAAGAAAAGGAATTTTTTCCTTCCACCAGGCCCAATATCCACAGTACCACCTAGCTACTATATATATATAAATCCTGCTTCAGATTGCTTACTAACTGTGTGATCCTGGGCAAGTCACTTAGCCACTGTTTGCCTTAATGTAAATGGCAAAAGTAAATGGCAAACCACTCCAGTATCTTTGCTGAGAAAGCCCCACATAGGGTCATGATAAAAAATGATATATATTGTTGTTGTTTAGTCATTCAGTCATGTATGACTCTTTGTGATCCCGTATGGGGTCTTCATTTCTATGATCAAAGATCCCCTCCCAAGCAATGGGTTCAAACTCAGATTTGTTTCAAATTCATCTCTGTGAGATAAAGGTGAATGGCCACAAATCTGATCACCCTCAAGCCACTCGTGCATACAGAGAGACTCATCGCTCAACCATATGCATGAATCCAACAGAGTGGAGAGAAAGGAGTGAGATCTGGGCTATAAATAGGCAGTGCGCCACCGGATGGAACCCAGCTGCTGCTTTATCTCCTGCACGGAGAGCTCGGCATTTAAAGGTTTCCAATTTCAGACCTCAGACTCGGTAGTGGACGCTGCCCGGGGGGGGGGGGGGGGTCAGGCTCTCACACCTGCCCCACTGGTTGTTGGCTTGACCTGGGAGGTGGTGCAAAGGAGAGAGTGGGGAACGCACGGTCAGTGGCCATTCCCAGAGTGCCCAGATGCCATTCCTGCAGAAACCCCCAACGGGAAGGAGTCCCACGTGCTCGCCCTGACAGACCCAGGTGTCCCATACGAGGTGCCCGAAGGGGCAAATCTGTAACAACCCAGCCTAGTTCCATGGTGGGAGGGAGGGTTTGTAGGACTTTCTCTTCAAGTTCCTCTGGCCTAGACAAGGACAACATGGGCAGAAAGTGTGGTCAGGACGGGCAACTGTTTCTGAATCAGTTTGAGAGAGGAGATCTCAGCCAAAATGTTGCTCTGCTCTCATTTAATTATCAAAACGATTCCTCTTCTTTCTGCCTTCCCTAAGGCTGCATGCCCCAGATTCCCTGGGCCCAGTAATTGCCTCTCTGTTAATAGAAATCATCTGTATTTATTACACAGAGTGCTAGGGCTTGTTCCAGGTCTCCTTGCAGCAAAATAAAAGCGAGTATGAGAAGGCACATTGTTAGAGTGATTCTAGTGAGTGATGAGACGGAAGGCACCTTTTACGAACCATCTCTTCCCCTCCAGAGTGCAAGGGTGGCGAAACCATGAGTCTGGGGGCTCTGTGTGAAGAGTGCAGGGGCCCAGGCCATGTGAGGGAGGAGCCGGAGCCTAGAAATACCCCTGTATGGACACCCAGAACCCCTATGAGCCATACAAGGTTCAAAAGATAGGAAGCCATGGGCCCCCTATTCTACTCCATAGGGAAAGTCTCCAGTGGGGTTTGGACCAGTGGACCCGCTCAGTATTCTCTGCCAGGGGATGGATATCTCCAAGCCCAAGTGATATGGAATAGGGGGCTCAGATAACCTTAGTGGGAATTATACTACTGCCAGCACCAACAGCTTACAGAGGTAGCAAGTGCAACCTTTCCCTCTTAAATAAGTTTAGTGGTTTGTCCCTGAATGGCTATCTAGATGGATTTATTCAAACAGTCTTCCTCATTCCTGTCTCTCTGAAGTAGAAGGTGATAATGTGTGTGGCCTGAAGTCCTGAGCTGATCTGGTCCTATGGACCAAACTAATCCTTTAAGACAGTGGTGTCAAATTAAAAAAGAAATGGGGAGGGGGCAGCTGGGTGGCTCAGTGGATGGGGAGCCAGGCCTAGAGATGGGAGGTCCTGGGTTCAAATCTGGCCTCAGACACTTCCTAGCTGTGTGACCCTGGGCAAGTCACTTAATCCCCATTGCCTACCCCTTACTGCTCTTCTGTCTTGGAATCAATACACAGTATTCATTCTAAGGTGGAAGGTAAGGCTAAAAAAAAAAATAGGGAGAGACAGTGGGTGGCTGAGTGGGATAGAGAGATGGGAGGTCTTGCCTTTGGATGGGATGGTGGACCTTCCCACCTGTCTGATGCTGTCTCTAAAATCTTCCACATCTTGTTGTTTGCCTTCCCTCTACATCGTGAAGTTTCCCCACATTGCCATCTTTATTATTTTTAAAAAATTCTTACCTTCTGTCTTAGAATCAATACTGTGTGTTGGTTCTATGGCAGAAGAGTAGTAAGGGATAGGCACCAGGGATTAAGTTGTTCAGGGTCACACAGCTAGGAAGTGTCTGAGGCCAGACTGGAACCCAGGACCTCCCGTCTCTCCATCCATGGAGCCACCCAGCTACTCCCTCTCCCTCCCCCTCCCCCTGCCACCACCACCTTAAACACTTAAGTAACTTAAGGACCTCTGAGCCTGGCCCCCCACCTCACAGCTGTACCTTTAGGACTGTCAGGCCATCTAGCTGCCCTGTAGCTAAACTTTCATGCATTTTCTCCCTCTCAGTTAGAGCATTAGCTTGTTGAGGGCAGGGATTGTCTAGCTTTCTCTACTTCTAACCCTATCCGGTACCTGTCAAAGTACTCGGCACACAGAGACACTTAATAAATGCTTTTTCATTCATTAATTCAGTATAACATGTAATTTCTTACTGTTTGACTTGAATTCTACACAAATTATTTTTGGTAGAAGTATGATGATGCGCCCATCATTTAGTTTGGGGGACTCCAGAAAAGCAAGGAGTGCCGCTGCTAGATAGGGGAATATACCTGTGAGTGACACAGCTCCTAAGTGCTCGAGGCTCGATCAGAGTCCGAATCCTACCGCAAGCATTCAATAGCTGTGTGACCCTGGGCAAGTGACTTAATCTCTCTGTGTCTCAGTTTCCTCATCTGTAAAACAAGAGGAGAGGACTCAGTGGCCTCTGAGGTCCCTTCCAGTTCTAAGTCTAGGGTTCACCAGAGTGGATAAAAGCATGTCCTTTGAGCATGTCTGTATGAAATGCTTCCCTTCTGTTAGTAAAGACAGCTATCCCTTCCCTTTGTCACTGAAGACCTACCTGCCTTCAGCTTATCACTTGGCTTATGGTTTATAGCATGGACTAGGGCCAGTGACAGAATAAAAGAGTCAGAAACCGGGAGAGACGGAGTAACCAAGCGACGCAAGTAGAGAGATGGGAAGATGGGCAAGATACCGGGAGAGAGAGCCGTCCAGATCGGGCTCATCTCTGCAGCTCTCAGGGAGTGCTTTTGGCTGCCCAAGTTCATCTTCCAAAGGCCAGACAACATGTGAGTAATTACAGCCTCTGGGCAGAGCCCTTCGAGGCTGGCTTCCCATCTCTCCCTCAAAGACGCCTAATGGAATTAAATGTGACCCCAGTGCAGTTCCACGCAGTGACTTACGCCGCTGCAGTCAATAAAGCCCACGCTGGGACGGAAACGAGATTATGGGTCAGGGAAGAGTGGGCAGTCTGCTGAGCTGCCTCCGATTAGTACCTGTCGTCACGCTCCTTCACACATTACTGCCCTTTTCACTTCCGCCAAATTACACAAAGCTGGCAGAGCGGAGAGTTGGTCTTTAAAATTGTTATTTAGATCGACGGCTTCAGAGGCTTCCAAATTGATGTGGCATCCCCCAAATTATGCAGATGACAGGGTTAGCAGGAATTTTCAAGAATGAGATATTGCTTTCTTTGGGGGGTGTCTATTATTCAAAGGACTTATGGGGTAGACCTTGAAGGGAGCTGTCCTTAATGACCATCACAAATGTGTGTTTGCTGTGGTGGCAGTGCTGGTGAGAGAAGATGGTATAACAGGATATTGGCAAGAAGGGCCTTTGCTATCTGCCCTTGAAATGAGTAGCCTGTGAATAAGGATAGTCCCAGCCAAGAGGAAGATTTACCTTGCATGGGTGAGGATCAACTCCATAGGTTTCCAAAGTCTGGGCTTTTCTCAAAAAATTTAACTCTGATGTTGCCGGTGTCTGACCACTGGAATAAAGAAAAACAAACAAACAACACTAGCTATCAAATTTTGTTTCCTAAAGCAGATTCATTGTCAAGACATGCTTAGAGGAGGTCAATATGTCTCATTTCTTCTTCAAAAGAACTTTAAGGACTCTTCCCTTTGGGAGTTAGGCCATTTCAGGAAAAAAACCAAACAACTAGCAGCCTTGGCATCCCAATGATGTGATCCATGATCCTTACCTTCCCATTGATGAGGAGCACAAGTGTGTGCCTAAGAGATTGCCTTCTAAACAAAAGATAACTAAATAATTGATAAAAATGTGTTTTTACAAAAGATCTCCTCCACTGCTGTGTTTTCTTAGATCCTAAATTGGCTCTGATTCAGCCTAATCCATTTTTATTTTGACTCACCTGCTTATTAGCTGTGTGACCTTAAGCAAGAGTCTTAACCTCTGTGGACCTCAGAGTCCTCATTTGTAAAATGAGGGGACTGGAATAAATGACCTTTAAGTCCTATATCTATCATCCTATTTATTAGGTGATATCTACGACAAGGTACTTGAACACAATCATTAGGATTCAATATACCTATGGATAACTCCACAAGGTCAGTTTTGTTTTTGTTTGAATATTTTTAGCCGAGGAGTTGATGTTAAAAACCATTTTAAGTATCTTAAGTATAATCTAGACTCCAAAAAGGCATTCTTCCTCAGGGATGTCAGAATCCCTTGAATGACACTCACTCACTCACTGCATAAACCAATTCTAGCAGTGGGAAAATAAATATAATAACACAAAGATAAGTAATTTTTTATATCTGTATCCTTAGTTTTGAGTACAGTGAGCTAGGGCACACAGTGATATATCATAAATCTTTTATATATATTAAAATTATTACTAATTAACATTCCTTAAAAAATTTATTTTGAGTTCCAAATTCTCTGTTTATTCTACCCCTCTAAGGAGAAGGCAAGCAATATTACCTCAATTATACATGTGAAATCACAAAAAATTTTTCTAAATTAGCCACATTGCAAAAAATCGAGAAAAATAGTGAAAAAATTATTCTTCAGTTTGCAATTAGGGTCCATAAGTTCTCTTTCCAGAGGTGTATAGCAATTTTTTACCATGAATCCTCTGGAATTGTCTTGATCAGAGTAGTTAAGTCTTTTATAGTTGATCATTATTACAATATTGCTATTATTGCATATAATGACTTCTTGGTTCTGCTCACTTCATTTTGCATCGATTCATATAGATCTTCCCATGTTTTTATGAAACCATCCCCCTACCCACATCATTTCTTATAACTCCATCTCCAGTACAATCTGATGCCACAACTTATTCAGCCACTCCCCAAATGATGGGCATCTCCTCAATTTCCAATTCTTTGCCCCCACAAAAAGAACTACTATAAATATTTTTGTATATATAAGTCCTTTTCCTTTTCTTTTGATCTCTTTGGGATCCAGACCTAGTACTATTGCTGAGTCAAAAGGGAGGTGTGTAATAAATTTTGATTGACTGATAGGGCAAAGGAACACATCAGAAAATGGAATTTTTAATAAGAATTTAATAAGAATCCTTGTACCAAAGGCATTTCTAATGACTGGTGGGCAGGGCAAAAAGCAGCCCACTCTTATTTCTTATTTACCTCAAATAACACAGCAGGTCAATAGAACAATACTCTGAAATATGCCCAGATTTTAGTAGGATTACTTTTTGAGTTGGGCAGAGATCATATTCTCTTCTTCAATCCTTCAGTCATTAAGTAGATTAAGTGCCTGTTACGTATACACCACTGTACTACTACTATACGGACTGGGAAGGGGAAGCAAAGACAAGAATAGGGATTGTGTGACTTTTGACTTCATACCCTTGGTTCCTGGCACATGGTGGACCTTTAACAAATGCTTATTGACCGAGTGATGTAAAGACCTACAAAGACAAGACAGTTCATACATGCACAGTCCAAATTGTGCCTCCATTCTGGTCCATTTTTTCCCAATTCTAGGCTAACATCCATTCAACTGTCAAATGGACAATGCAGGTCTAATTATATCACTTCACTATTCTGTAAACTCCAGTGGCTCCCTATCATTTCCAGGATCGAAGACAAAATCTTATGCTTGGCTTTCGAGGTCTTTCGTAACTTGCTTCCTTCCTACTATTCCAGTCTTTTTACTCCTTAACTCCACTCCAGGTACTCTTTGCTATGGGGTGACACTGGCCTCCTTGTTGTTCCTTGGGCAAGACCTTCCATTTCAGGACACTGGCTGTCCTCCATGCCTGAAATTCTCTCCCTCTTCATCTCTGCCTCCTGGCTTCCTTCAAGGCTCAGCTAAAATTCTACCTTACAAAAGACATTTTTTTTCTGAACCCTCTTAATGCGAGTGGCTTCACTTTTCATCACGTATATATATCCAGTTGCAAGCTGTCTCCCTCATTAGACTGTGAGTCTCTTGAAAGCAGAACTCTTTTGCCTTTCTTTGTAGCTCTCACTGCTTGGCATAGAGTAAGTGCTTAAAAATGTATGTTAACTGGCTGGCTAAAATAAGTGGTTAAATAAAAACTAATAACAGGAGTTTAGAGGAAGGAACTATCATTTCTTTCTTCCTTCACATAGTTCAGTGGAAGTTGAATTATACCAGGTTGGTCGCTGAACTAAGCCGCTGAATTATGTTACTTTGAAACCTAAGACTGGGCACCAGAGGGTGCTGGTACATTAGATACTTATTTTTCTGGAGTTTCCTTTTTGTGGTACATCTCACAGGGATAGAAAATCTAGCTGCTTAGGGCTGAGGCCTTTCTGACAAGCACACTGCCCGTTGTCTGGCAGCTATCACTGACTCTGAAGGATGGTGACTTCATCAACCCACCCCTACCCCACCCCCAAAGCGGCTCTAATTGGTATCCATATCAGGGGATTCCACAACAATGGGCTTCATTCACCGTGTCACTGTGGCTCCAGTGAGTATGACAACTAAAAATATGCACATTTGGTTATCCAGGGGCCTCGAGTTTCACTAAGCATCTCTCGTCTCTTGTCTATTTCTAAGCTTATACTTAATATACTTTTGTGATGAATTGATTTTCTTCCTATATCCAGGTCAAGTCAAGAGCTTTCTAAGTGCCTACTTTAAGTTCTGACCTTTAATACGAGGCATCATTTCTGCCCCAGCAAAATGAAAGAAGTTCCTGTATGAAAACTGATGAGCAGTAATGAGGTGACACTGAGGAAATATGGCTTTGGGTCCTATTACATATAGAAGGACCTAAGGAAAAGAGTAAGAGGCCCTTTCTGAGATAGTTGTTTGAAGGATTCAGAATTGAACTTTAAATCATTGAGCTGAGGTTTTTATTTTGAGGGGGATTTAAGTTTAGGATAGTCATTAATACTTCTTTTTCTTCTTTTTCTATCACCCTTCTCCCCAAATGGTCAGAGAGGATCCATATTCCTAGTCTTGGATTCTTAAGGAACTGGATAGAGTATGGTGGATGGAGGCAGTGTGGAACAAGAGGAAAAGAGGTTCAAGGAAAAAAGAATTTGGATTCTTATGACCTGAATTTCAATTCAGGTTCTGCGTGACCTTGGACAAGTGTGTGTGAACTTGGACAAAATAATTTAATCTCTAAGTGCTTCAGTTTCCTCATCCCTGAGAAGAGAGAGCTAAGGGACCTCTAAGGTCCCTACCAGCTTTAACTAAGACCCCACAGAGTGGCTGCTGTGTAGAGGCAGTCTTCTAAACAAGAGGACATCCTCCAGGAGACCCAACCACAACTGTCAATCAGCTCTTGCCCTGAGCCCCACATCTGGCTATGCAGAAGCCAGCTGTCAGAAACTATTAATAAAGTGAAGCAGGGTACATATTTCCCTAAAACTGTTCTCTTTCCTTGTAAACTTTCCTCTTCTATTCTTTTCATCTTATATATCTTTTCTCCTTTTCTTTCTTTATCCTTTCTTCTTCCTCTCTCTCCTTCTACTCCTACTATTTCTCTTAGTCAAGTAAATGCTCAAAGATTAGCTTCTCTTCACGATACGTTCCCTAAATTTCTCCCTGAAGGAATCTTAAACAAAATGCAATCATAACTTTCTGCTCAGACCCCAAATAAAAACAATTTTTAAATTTTGTGCTGGGGAAAGGATTTACTAAATCTATGGTGTATTAAAGAGCTTTAGTGTTGGAATCAGAGTTTATCCTAGCTCTGCCATTTTGCTACCTATGTGACCTTGGGCAATTTGCTCAATGTCTAAGGGTCTCAGTTGTCTCATCTGCAAAATCAGGGTGTGGGACTAGAGGTTCCTTTCAACTCTAAGCCTATGATCTTATGTAAAATTTCATGACATGTTACAAAGAGAAGGTTGTTAACCAGTGCTTCATAGCTCTGGGCACTTTAGAGGAGAGAACAACACTATTGTAGGACAGTAAAATGAGTTCTGGTCAGCTAAGTCAGTTGGTTATAACCACATAGGCTACACACCTGAGTTCAGTCTTGTGGATTTCAGCAATTTTCCTTTCCAGCTTCTCTGAATGTTTAGGGAAAAACTGGAACTTGGAGCTGTAGCCCTCTGGATGCTTCCCTGGGTCATAATCCCCAATCTCAGCTTCAAAAACAAATGGAGGGAGAGAAATGAGGGGGAAAGAGAAGGGAGAGACAAGAGAATCATCAGTCTTAAGTAGAAGAGAAAGTAGCAAAGGACAAAACATTGATAATGAAAGCACAAACGAGATTAATAAACAACGATGGTTCTCAAACACACCTCGGGGTTTGACAGGGAAAGGGAGAAGGGAGAACCAAAGGTGCTGGCCTGCCGCCCTTCATTAGCAGTGAAGAACTTTCATGCTCAGATGTGTTAAGTGGACTGCCAGCAGAGACAAGACTCTATTTTGAGATCTGAAACAACATCATCATTTAGCAAATGAACTAAAACTCAATCGTGGGAGCCAACTGTTAGCCTAATGCAAATGAAATTAAATGAGCATTTGTTGAGGACCTACAGTGTGTAGTCCACAACAGTGGATTAGAAAGCTCCAAATTCTAAGTTCTCCATTGATTTAACTGTAGTGGGGCTTTCTCTTCCAATAACTGGAAAAAATCGGAGAGAGTCCAACTTTATGATCACTAAGATTAGTATGAATCTGATTTTCTTGTGGAGCCCTTTGAGGGTGGGGGTGGGCAATGATACGTCCTGCAAAGTGCTCTTTAATTATTACTCTTTGTCCAGCACTGCCCCCCACCCCCAATGAATTCCTGTTGGCTCAGAGGGAGGCTGAGCCTACCAGACAACCTTTTCTTAAATACTCCAGAGACAGGAAATGGTAAAGGATGCTGAGAAGAGGTGGTGGATATATTTCAGCAGCATTAGGATTGTTTCCTCCCTTTTTCCCAGGTAGTTTGCTCTTGGTTCTATGCTATTTAATATTTTTATTACTGAGTTGGAAAAAGGCATAGAAATCATGCATCTCTCAAGTTCACAGATGAAACAAAGATGGGAAGGACAGCACCTGACTTGATGGATGACAGAATCAGGATTCGAAAAGATCTTGTCAGGCTAGAACTCTGAGTTCAATATAATAAGATGAAATTTAATAGGGATCCATGTAAAAATCTGACACTTGGGTTTAAAGAAAGGAACTTCCTAAGTAGAAGAAGGGAGAGGTATGGCTGGAAAGCGGATCCTCTGAATCAAAAAAGTTCTGGGAATTTTAGTAGGCTCATTGTGAGGAAGCAATATGATATGACAGCCATGAAAATTAATGAAATCTTGTGGGGAAGCTAAGTGTCTCAGTGGATTGAGAACTAGGCCTAGAGATGGGAGGTCCTGGGTTCGAATATGGCTTCAGACACTTCCTAGCTGTGTGACCCTGGGTAAGTCACTTCACCCCCAATGCCTAGCTCTCACCACTCTTCTGCCTTGGAACCAATGCCGAGTATTGATTCTAAGATGGAAAGTAAAGGTATTAAAAAAGGAAGTTAATGCAATCTTGAACCACGTTGAGAGGTATAATGTCCCAAAACAAGAAGGTAATAATCCTGCTGTACGCCCTCCTGCTCAGATTATATCTTGAGTATTGTGTTCAGTTCTGAGCATCATATTTAAAAGTGACTTGCTCTAGGTCAGACAGCTAGCAAGTGTCTGAGGCCAGAATTGAACCCAACTCCAGATCTGGCTTGTAAGTGTAAAAATTAATGGTTTGTCTACATATATGAAAATTATAAATCTTTTATTTATAAAAGAGGTGAAAGTAGAGAAATACAAAAGGATAGAAAAAGGCATTAACCTATCTAACTAAATATTGTTCCAGTGCTTGGCTCAGCCAGGACTTGTTAACCTTCAATCAGAATTAAACTATCTCCAGAAGACAGGAAGGGAAAACCAGCTATCCACTCACCCAAGACAATGACTGGAGCTAAAGGTGACTCCTGAGGCTGACTTTCTGCTTTGAGCTGACCTTCTTCTTGAAGCCAACTTCCTTCTTGGAGTGACTTTCTTCCTGGAGTTCACTCTCTCCTTCTTGGAGTGACCCTCTCCTTGGAGTTTACTCTCTTCTTCTTGGAGTGATTTTATCCTTAGAGTTCACTCTCTCTTTCTTGGAGTGACTCTCTCCTTGGAGTTCACTCTCTCCTTTTTGGAGTGACTTTCTTCTTGGAGTTCACTCTCTACTAGCCTCCTTCAACAGATTCCTTCACTAGCCTTCTTTCATGGCTTTTATGGTGGTTTCCTGCCCCTTTTCATGGGGGCCAATCACAGTTTCCAAATTGAGTTCTCACCTTTGGAATCACACCTTTCTGAGTGTGTGAACTCTTAAGTTTCTGGCTTGTTCTCAACTAGCATCAAGTAAGATGTGAATTCACAGAGAAGCAAGAATTCCCTTTCACAGGCTCTCAATCCCCCATGCTACCCTGAGCACTGTATTTTAGAGAGGAAAGGATAATAAGCTTGAGAGTGTCCAGAGGAGGGAAACCAAGATGGTTGATGGAGCTTGAATTCATGCCATATAAAGATATGGTGAATAAACAATTGGGGCACAACCACTTCATACTATCATATTGGCCAATATGACGGTAAAAGAAAGTGATAAATGTTGGAGGGGATGTGGCAAAATTGGGACTCATACATTGCTGGTAGAGCTGTGAATGGATCTAACCATTCTGTAGGGCAATTTGGAACTATGCCCAAAGGCCTATAAAACTCTGAATACCCTTTTGATCCAGTGATACCACTATAAAGTCTGTATCCTGGAGAGATTGAAAAAAAGGGGAAAGGACTTACTTGTACAAAAAATATTTATAGCAGCTCTTTTTGTGATGGCAAAGAATTGGAAAATGAGAGGATATCCCTTAATTGGGGAATGGCTGAACAAATTGTGGTATATGATGGTGATGGAATACTGTTCTGCAGTAAGGAATGATGAATAAGATGGATTCAGAAAGAGCTGAAAAGACCCACATGAACTGATGCAGAGTGAAATACGCAGAACCAGAAAAACACTGTACAATAGCAATTCTGTGGAATGATCAACTGTGATAGACTTAGCTATTCTCAGCATACAATGATCTAGGACAATTCTGAGAGACTTATGATAAAGAATGTTCTCTACCTCCAGAGAAAGAACTGCTGGAGTATAAATGCTAATCAAATTATAGGATTTTCCTCTTGTTTATTTGGGTTTTTGTTTTGGGGTTTTGTTTTTATAAGATTACTCAGTTACAAAAATGAACAATATGGAAATATGTTTTGCATGATAATATATGTGTAACCTAGATTGAATCACCTGCCAGCACCAGGACGGGTAAGGGAAAGGAGGGAGGAAGTTCCATCATATCACTTTGGAAAACCTATATGGAAATTTGTTATTACTCATGTAATTGGTAAAAAAAAATAAAATACCCTAACCTGCCCCGCCAAAGACTTGGGGGACAGGCAGGCAGGGATGACAGCTGTCTTCAAATATGCAAAGGTCTATCAGTAAAATTGTTCTTCTTAACCTCTACTGTCAGGAATAGAAGCAATATGCAGAACTTACAAAGAGGCAAATTTAGGTCTGATGTTGAGAAAAACGAGTTATCTAAAAGTGGAGCAGACTCCTTTGGGATAGGTTCCCTCTTACTTAAGGACTTTGAGTAAATGACTGCTTGTTAGGTATGTTGTAGAAGACGCCTTTTTTTAAAACAGCCTGTCTTAGAATCAATACTAAGTATCAGTTCCAAGGCAGAAGAGATGTAAGGGCTAGGTAACTGGGGTTAAATGACTTCCTCAGGGTCACAGAGCTAGGAAGTGTCTTGAGGCCAGATTTGAATGTGGGCATCCTTTTTTATTTTATTTTATTTTATTTAAAAACCCTTACCTTCCATCTTAGAGTCAATACTGTGTATTGGCTCCAAGGCAGAAGAGTGGTAAGGGTAAGCAATGGGGGTCAAGTGACTTGCCCAGGGTCACACAGCTAGGAAGTGTCTGAGACCAGATTTGAACCTAGAACCTCCCGTCTCTAGGCCTGACTCTCAATCCACTGAGCCACCCAGCTGCCCCCTGGACATCCTTTTTTTAGATAAAGTTTGTATTAGATATTCTTCCAAGTTTATTTCCAACTCCAAAAGTGATTCTGAAGGCAGTTTGTTTATAGGCAACTGTTGTCTGGGAAGTGAGAGCTCAGAATTACATGAGAAATTAGGAGGAAGTAAAGCCAACTTGCTCTCTTCCTGAGTCCAAAAGAATCCAAATTTTCTGGGTTTGGTAGCTTGTATTTTTACTGCATACTCACACATGGTGAAATTGTGGTTATTTAGAAAAAGAGATCCGATCCTTCTTTAAGATAATTCTTTTAAGGCTGAAACTTCTTTATGACCATGAACTACTATATTCATTATCTATGCTTAATTTTCAAGTACTAAAAGTGGAAAGCATCAATATTGAACACAAGTGATTTCCCTTAGAAGAGAAATATTTAAAAATGAACATGAGGGCCAATATAAATAAAATGTTTTAAAATAACATCCAGGCGAAGGGAGGCTTCTCTGTCCTCAAAATTTAAGACTCAGAGAATATGAGTAAGCAGTCTGCTGGATGACATCATGGTCTGAGAAATTTCCCTAAGGGTTTCTAAAGAGAGGCCCAAGTGGCCCTCAGCATTTCCTAGGAAGTCCAGACTACAGGACAGGATTGCCCTTTCTGTCTCTGTGTTCCACATTTCTCTGGTTGCATGTCAGGCAGGCCACAGTCTCTTGTGAATGAAGTCATCCAGAATTGTCTCAGGAGACAGTTTCTGAGAGTCTACAATTTTCCAATTCATCCTCTAATTAAAAATCCAGTTTTTCTGGGGAAAACTTTAAAGATAAGGCTCTACTGTGGTCGGTGCAGAGGAAATTCTGGTGGACTTATTTAGGCCTAGTATCTGAGAGAAGCCCATTTAGTTCTTTTTTTTTTTCCTTTTTCCCCATTTAGTTCTACTTTGCTCAGTGTGACCTGTATTCTGGGAATTCTGAGTCAGACTGAAGAAATGAAAAGTTTGTATCAAGCTTATTCTACTCTTCTCAAGAAAAGTTAGTTTCAGAAATCCCTGTGTGCATCTCATGTATTGGCTTTCAGGTGGTGAAGGATGCTTTTCACCAAATACTATTTTCAACTTTGAACACTCAGCTAAAGGGAAAGGATCTCTCTTAAGTGAGTATTGGATTCAGTGATACTCCAAACTTTCGAGGATGAGGCTAGACACCAGGGAAATTCAGGTTAATTCTCTGGTGGTATAATAACTTTGTGGGGCATCTAGGTAGCCCAATGGATAGGGTGCTGGGCTTGGGATTGGGAAGACTCATCTTCGTGAGTTCAAATCCAATGTTGGACGCTTACTGGCTGCTTGCCATTTTCTTCATCTGCAAAATGAGCTGGAGAAGGAAATGGCAACCCACTCTAGTATCTTTGCCAAGAGAACCCCAAAATGGGGCCATGAAGAGAGAGACACGACTGAAATGACTAAACAACAAAAATAACTTCATTTTTATCAGTAAGGCACAGTGGAAAGAAAGGGTGCTGGATTTGAAGAGAGAAGACTTGGGTTTGTATGACCTCGAGCAAGTCACATCCTCATGGAGGCTCAAGTCCCTCATTTGCAAAATGTGGACATTGGACTAGATGGCCTCTTAGGACCTTTCTAAGTTTATGAAACTATGATCTAAAGGCAGGGGGCCAAGTTCCTAAAAGAGAAGCAGAAAAACCTAATTAACTCAATGGGAGTAGGGCCTTTGGTTCAGTTTATGTCACAGTATCCAGAGCCTTTCTGAGTTGAGCTCTGCAATGCATCCAGGTAAAAATGCCTAGCCCATGACCTGTTTTGGGTGAGACTCCATTTGTATTCATGAAGCAATGATCTGTTGTAACTGAAATAATATAATCAGTACTTAGCATGAAAAGCAAATTTATCCTGTCAAAAAGCATTACCTTGAAGTATATAGGCTGCTAGCAAAGCAGCATCCGATGTCTTACAGAGGAGGCGGCCATGGTAGAGATCTCTTTTGATCTGTAGGAAGACTAAATACCTGGAGAGGAAATGAAGAATGATCTATAAAGGATTTCTTTGATTGTTTTAAAGACATAAAATGTATAATTCAAGACAACCAAAATCTCTGTCAGAATGCTTTCACTTCATTTAAGAGAAAACTCTAAACTGTCTCACACCCCCTAAAAAGAAAAATGCACCTTCCATCTCTACAGAGTCTGTTTCATGTATTTGGCCCTGATCTGACTTATGGTCCAATTTAAAACAATCTGTCAGTCCTGTTCTGTGGCAGAGTACTCAAAAAAGATATTGCTTTTCCAATATAAGGCAACTAATTCCCCACTTGGCCTGGAGTGGGAAGATCTCAACCAATCCAGTGCCGAGAAAGGAAAACTGCCCTTGGAGAGGTGTAGTTTCAGACTTCTCTTTCATTCCAAGCTGTAAATTATGTTGCTTATGAAGGATTAGGAAGGTGAGAGCAGGAATGCGCCAACTCCAGAAAGATTTCCAATCTGATTGACCATAAGCCCTCTAAAAACCACAAATAAGCTTTAAGACATGTACCCACGTATGAGGAACACATCTCTGACTGTACGGAAGTGCTCAAAGGGTTTATAAAAAGTTTGACAGGAGGTAGAGGCAAAAGAAACCTGACGGTTAACCAGAAACATAGAGGTAGTGCAGTTCAAAGTATGGATCTGAGACATTACACCCCAGGGTGAAGCTACCATGCTGGGTGTAATGGATCCTCCGGCATATAGTTGTTAGTGGATATTGTCCGTTCCAGGAGAAAGGAGGCTGGACTTGGAGTCATAAGAGTTTGGCATGAATCCTAGCTCTGTCATTCTTATAACTATGATGCTGGGCAAGATATTTAAATCATTTAAGTTATAGCTTTCATCTACAAAACGAGAGGTTGGACTTGGATGACTCTCTAAGGTGCCTTCTAGTTCTAGATCTATGATCCTATTTAAAATTTTACAGTCCCTCTCAGAAGAAATCAAGCAACGGACACTGAGAAAGCCATTTAAAACCTCTACTGACTGCAGCTGCAGGATCTCTGTGTTCCCCTCTCTCTTCTAATGAGCACAAAGTCACCCCTCTTGGTCCTGAATCTTAGACTTTTTGACGTCAGAACACATGAAAGGTTGGTAAGTCCCTGAGAGAGGAACAGGAGTCTGATAAAAATTCCTTGGATTTCATTAGCTTGATTTAGGAAGAAATGGGGCTACATTTTGCACAATTCCTCTGCTGACATCTTGAGGAATGAAGGGTTGAACCTTTAACTTCATATTTAGCTCTGCTTACTGTGGCTCATGATTTTACTGTAACTTGTTCATCCCCAGGAAAATGTCTAGGAGGTAGTCATTGTCAGGTATTATTGCCATCCTCCTCCTTTCTCCCTTAGCTTTGAGACTTCTATGACTTTCCCATCCTGCTCCAGGATGCTCCTTGTGCGGAAAACTTCATCATCCTGTAGGATCCCATCAATCTAGGGATTCTACCTCATTAGTTATTGAAGTTACTTGAGAAAACAGGGAGCTAGAGTAAGGGCCTAGAAAGTCCTTCATCCTTCAGCTTTCAAGAAATTAATAAAGTGAAATGAAATGATGATGTGGTTCTACCTTGCTGGACCTTTCGAACAGAGTTATTCAAGCCTGAGTTATTCCCCTTTTCTTTAAAAAAAAAACAAAAAAACAAAAAACAAAAAAACCCACCATTACCTTTTTTCTTAGAATTGATACTATTGGTTCCAAGGCAGAAGATTGCTAAGGGCTAGGCAATTGGGATTAAGTAACTTGCTCAGGGTCACGCAGCTAGGAAGCATCTGAGGCCACATTTGAACCCAGGACCTCCTGTCTTTAAGCCTGGCTCTCCATCCACTGAGCTGCCTGGATGCCCCATCCTCAGACCTGTTCTAAGATACTGAGTGTTTCCTTTGCATTTTTTTAAAACCCTTACCTTCCTTCTTGGAGTCAATACTGTGTATTGGCTCCAAGGCAGAAGAGTGGTAAGGGTAGGCAATGGGGGTCAAGTGACTTGCCCAGGGTCACACAACTGGGAAGTGTCTGAGGCCAGATTTGAACCTAGGACCTCCCATCTCTAGGCCTGACTGTCAATCCACTGAGCCACCTAGCTGCCCCTCCTTTGCATTTCAAAGACCCTGCTGCCCTTTCTCCAACTTCTTGGTATCATCTCCCTCCCAACCTTCAGTTTTTCTCAAGTACCCAATGAAGCATAGCCCCCACTTATACAGAAGATCCTAGATTTAGAGATGGAAGAGACTTCAGAGGTTACAGGCCACCTTATTTTACAGATGACTAAATTAAGACGTGTTCAAGGTCACACAAGAAGTAGGCATAAGACCCAGAACTTGAACCTCCATCCACAAAAGCCAATGTTTTCTCCACTGTATCACATCTCAACAAGTGTTGATCAAGTTCTGACTACACAAGACCCCGAGCTCAACACAGATGTCGGCTGACAACCACGCAGCATTTTGAGGTTTTTGAAATAATTTCTGTGAAGGGGAGAGATTTGGTCCCAGAGTCTCTGACTTCAAATCCAGCCCTCTTTCCTCTGGCTCATGCTTCCTCCACCAAGACAGCTCACCAAACCATGCTTCTCTCTACTTACTTTGCTGCTCACTGTGCCATAGCGTGTTGTTTGTGGGAGAGGGGGATGTTTCTGCTTTGATTGCCACCCTTCCCACACCCTCATCTCTGCGGGGCCCTCCCACACCCTTCCAATAAAGCAGCAAGCTTTGTGATCTGGATGTAAAGGCTTTGTTCCTCCTGGGCCTGCGTGACCCTTTGTCTTTCCTTTCCAACTCTGTTTCTCTGTGCTCGACTGGGGGGAAGGGGAACAATAATGAAATGCTGACTATGTGTCAGACATGGATGCTAACCCTCTTTATCCTTATAACAACTCTGGGAAGTAAGTGCTATTATTCTTACTTTATAGATGAGGAAATGGAGGCAGGCAGAAGGTAAGTGCCTGGCCCACGATCACAGTGTTTGAAGTTGGATTTGAACTTGGATCCTCCTGCCTGAAAGTCTACTGCCGTATTCACCATACCATCTAACTGATGAGAAACTCCAAAACCAATGTGTTAGGGGAATAGCTGCTTGCTAGACTTCTGGGGACGGGTAAGACTGGTGTAGTCCCTGAGGTTGAAGTCAGGTTGTCAGAGTCTGACCCCTATTCCCAGGAGATAATAGTTCAGTGGTCTTCTAATATTTCCCGTAACTCGTAACTTTCTGGTACTACCTAGAAGAGATACTGGCAGGCCACTCTGTCAAAGACAGTCCAGACTTCAGACTCCTGGCCCTTTATTCAGCAAACTTATTTCCACAGGGAAAAAAGCCTCATAGTAGGGAGACAGGTCCTAAATTAGTCAGGAATGGTCAAGGAGAAGCCCTTACATCGTCCAAGAGAGAATTGGATATTCATAGCTCATGCTTTTATAGTACTGGTGCTTTACAGAATGCTTTCTCTAGAACCGAGTCTAAGCATGATTGTCACCCTCATCATTTCTCCTCTGGCTTTGGGACGTCTCTGACTTTGCCACCTTGCTCACTGGTGGGAGACCTCCTAATCCTGCAGGATGCCATCAGCCCAATGATTCTGCCTCATTACCACCCTCTGTGCTTCTGACTGGAAGGTGGATCCATGAACCCCCAAAACCTCCATTTAAAGAGGGAGCTTAGGGGCAGCTGGGTGGCTCAGGGAACAGAGCACCTTCCAGTTCCTGCCCCTCTCCCAACTTTTTAGCTTCTTTTTGTGTGTTGTATTCCCCTTTCAGATGGTAAGCTCCTTGAGGGCAGAGAGTTTAGGGTTGTTTGTTTTTTTTTAATTTGCATCTCCTGCACTTGCACATTGCCTGGCATATAGTGGGTACTTAAATATTGATTGATTAATTAATTTTACAGATGAGCCAATAAAAACTCCAAGGAATGATCTTCACAAAAAAACTGAAGGTCAGAGAGCTCAGACAAGGCAGCACTCCTTATGAAACATGTTCTGATTTTGCCTGGTTTTTGGCTTCAGATAGCTTTCACATCATTTCCAGTTTTTGTTCCAAAGCTAATTTAGCTCCAAACCTATGGGAGTATGAATCAAGCCCTACATTGTATTAGCTCAGGCTGACTGTGGGGCCAGCAAACCAAGGGAAGGGAAAATTGTATTTTTGAAAGCAAGATAATTTTCCAGAGTAGTTAGATCCCGAGGCATAGTTTTTGGCTAGCAGTTGCTTCTTTCATTAATTAAAACCTTAAGTACCTACTATGTACAAGAAACTGTGCTAGGTACTAGGGATATTTTTTGTTTGTTTGGACCTGGGATTTCTTTGGTACAAGGAAGCCCTAGGAAGCTACTGGGCCAGCTAGGGAGCACAGTGGATAGAGTACCAGGCTTGGAAGTGGGAGGACGAGGGTTCAACTCTGGCCTTAGACACTTCCTAGCTGTGTGACCCTGGACAAGTCAATGCTGGTTACCCAGTCCTTGCTCTTTGGGCTTTGAATTGTTGCTAAAAACAAAAAACCTAAAGCAGATGTACAACTATTCTGCTAGTTCTTAGGGTACCAAAAAAAATTAATGCTTTGTCACCTTTTCTTGAAAACATCCTTTAATCTTTGTCTTAACTTTGCCCCTGAATACACAGCCAGAACCTGCAAAGGAGAGTGGGACACCCTTGATGACATCTGACCTTTCTTTTTATGTAACTCTCCCAACTACATCTTTGTTATCATTTAGTTGTTTTTGGCCATGCTCAATTCTTTGTGAACTTTTTGATGTTTCTTGGCAAAGATAGTGAAGTGATTTGCCGTTTCCTTCTCTAGCTCATTTTTTATGGAGGAGGAACTGAGGCAAACAGGGTTAAATGACTTGTCCAGGGTCACATAGCTAGTAAGTATCTGAGGCCAGATTTGAACTCAGCTCTTCCTGACTCCAGGCCTGGCATTCTATCCACTGTACTATTTCACTGCCCTTTATTACAACTATAGTCACTGATAAGAGTTAAAGTGAGTTAAAGAGTTAACTGATAAAAGTTAAAGATCAGCTGGGTGACTCAGTGGATAGAGAGCCAGGTCTAGAGATGGGAGGTCCTGGGTTGAAATCTGGTTTCAGATACTTCCTAACTGTGTGACCCTGGGCAAGTCATTGAACCCTCATTGCCTAGCCCTTACTGCTCTTCTGCCTTAGAACCAACACATAGTATTGAATCTAAGATGTAAGGTAAGGGTTAAAAAAAAAAAAAGAGTTGAAGTGAGTGCCTACCCCCCACCCCCACCCCCAACTCTGTCTTCTGTGACTCAGACAGGGAACTCTATTTATTACTTTAAAAATGACAAAAGAGATTAATCAGGGCTTGGTAACTAAATTTATCACCTGGGAAGAGTCCAAGTAATAAAATGAAATGCAGCTCTCCATTCCCTGACTTCATCCCTTCTCAGGCGGGTTTTATAAGTCTGCTAGGTAATGACTGAGGCAGGGGTTGGGAATTCAACATGAATATCAGCAGAGAAGATCACACTGACAGCTCTATGCCTTCAACAGCCGACCGGTGGGTAGCAGCAACGCTGAGCAAAGCTGGTACCACTTTTCTTGCTATCAGCAGTGACTTGAAAGGAGAAAAGAACTCTTTAGCCTTAAGGCCTGGACCAAGAGACCAGAGAAAGGACAGACAGCAAGAATTAAAACCAGACGACATCACTCACTAGAATTCTTGGTCTGCCTCCCCAAGCCTCCTCTCCAGTTCAGAAAGGACTTAGCTGGCCAAAGTTATATTTCTAAAAACACAGCAGTGTGTCATTCTCTTGAAGCTCCAGATGCCTCTAGGATCCAATACAAATTGCTCTGGTTGATACGGAAAGCTCTTAATTAATTGCCTTCTGCCTACTTTTCTAATCAATCTCTCTCCTTCCTCTCCCGTTTTTCCCTTCCTCTTCCCCCTTTCTTCTCCCCCCCTCTCCCTCCCCCTCCCTCCCTCTTTCCTTCTCTTTTCCTCTTCTCTCTCCCTCTCTCTCTCCCTCTCTCTCTCTTCTTCCTCTCTCTCTTCCCCCATCTCTGTCTCTGTCTCTCTTCCTCC
>NC_058131.1:524814797-524829414 GCF_016433145.1 Gracilinanus agilis | reverse complement strand
GTGAGAGAGAGAGAGAGAGAGAGAGAGAGAGAGAGAGAGAGAGAGAGAGAGAGAGAGAGAGAGAGAGAGAGAGATTTTTTCCCCATAGAATATAAACTCCTTGAGGGCAGGGACTTATTTTTTGTCTTTGTATCCCAAGAGCCTACCACCATGCCTAGCATATAGTAAGTAGTAAATTAGATGATTATTTTTTCTAATCATTTACCTGTTGAAAGGTTTCTTCCCAACTCCTCAAATGCTAGTTTAGATTCTATGTAGATAATTATTAGAAAAGAGATGCCTTTATTGGGTAAGTATAATATAAGGATAAAAAGACAAAAGACATTTTGAGGTTATTCCTGACTACTGTGCCTGGTAGTTTCTGCTTAATGACAAAGGTTTGTTTCCCCATTAATCAATCAATCTATATTTATTAAGCTCACTATTAAAGACCTCTTCTATCAAGCTTTCCTTGATGACCGTAGCAAAGCTCTCTCTTTCTCCTTTGAATTTCAAAGCATTTCCTGTCTGTACTACCCATTTAAGGTAAAGTATGTGTTGCCTGCCTTATGTTGGCAGCTATCTTTGTATGAAGATGTTCCTTCCACTAGACTAAATTTCTTAAGGGCAGGAACTATATATGTTATGCCTCTTTCCATCCATGCCACCAGCAGAATGGCTTGTAGAGGGGCCTTCTTCATTCCCCAAATATTAGTTCATGATATGGATGTTTTCTCAGTAAAGCTAAGACAAATATGAATAAATCTACAAACTTATCCTTCCTGGTAGAAACAGTGGCTGGCAGAGCCCTCCTCCCCATTCCCTTGGCTTCCCTGGGAATATGGGAAAATTTCTGTGGTATAATTTGTGAAGAATAGGCAGTGACACCTCGTTCTCTATGGCTGTCTTGGAAGGAGTTTGGTGGGGCAGAGTGTGGTAAGGTGAGAAATGGGGGTGCTCTCCTGCTTATTCTAAGAGAGGCTTCCTGTAGATTTCAGCTTTATGAGTAGCCTCCTGAAGCATCTCCCTCTCATTTACCTGTTGCATTTTGGGGAATGATAGAGTAGAAAAGAGAAGAGGTAGAATAGAGAGTAAAGAGAAAGGACCAAGGCTTCAGAAGCTGTTAAATGTGAAAGGAGAAAAGACCTACTGTAACAAAAATATTTTTAGCTGCTCTTTTTGTGGTGGCAAATAATTGGAAATTAAGGGGATGTCCCTCAATTGGGGAATGACTGAACAACCATGGTATATGATGTAGATGGAATACTATTGTGCTATAAGGAATGATGAATAGGATGATTTCAGAAAGAGCTGGAAAGACCTATATGAACTGATGTAAAATGAAATAAGCAGAACCAGGAGAACATTGTACACAGTAATAGCAATATTGTGGAATGAATATATCTGTGATAGACTTAGTTACTCTCAGCAACACAACGATCTAAGACAATTTGAGGAACTTATGACAAAGAATGCTATCTACCTCCAGAGAAAGAACTGTTGGAGTAGGAATGCAGATGAAAGCATGCCATTTTCCACTTTAGTTTTTTTGAGTTTTTGTTTTATATGATTATTCTCTTACAAAAATGATCAATATGGAAATATCTTTTACATGATAATACATGTATAACCCAGACTGATTTACTTGCCAGCTCCCAGAAGGGGGAGGGAAAGGAGGGAGGAAGACAATCTGGATCATATAACTTCAGAAAACTTATGTGGAAATTGATTATTACATGTAATTGATAAAATGAAATATCTTTATAACAAAAAAAGCTATCGTATTGTGGGAAGCCAATGTTTTGTGTTTTGATATGACATAATTTGTAACTTCTGTGCATCTGTGAAATTCTGGGGGGTGGTTCTTTTGTGTGAAATGAGTCTTGAAACATATATAATAAACTCTATGCTCCTGGAGCCAGAGCTGGAAGCATGAGTTAAAAGACAACTCCAGTGTCCCGTTATTTCCTTATCAACTAAACTGTCCTTATCAGATTATCAGAGATGATAAAGAGATCTCAACATCATATATGGACTGCCATTTTGTTAAGTTTCTTTTAAAATGTTGTTTTTATCAATGCCTTTTGGTTTTTATATCACACCCATTTCTGAACAGATCCCTCCCTAGTCCTCCACTTGGTATGCCATTCCTAGCAACAAGGATTTAAAAAGAAAGGGGAAAAAAAGCAGAACAAACTTGGACATCAAACCCATCTGACAGTCAATGTAATATTCCATACCCAGAGTCCACCTCCAACTAGGATGAAGAGAGTTAAGCAGCTTTTCTTGGGTCCAATGGATGCAAAGTAATATGACCAAATGAGCATTGCTTTATTTTGAAGTGGGTATCTGGGTAGTTTGTCCTAAGATATCTACAGGACTGCTTCCATTAAGCCAACCAGCTAGGATTCAGGGTGATAGATGTCCAAATCCAAGACTAAACAACAATAATTAATATTTAATATGATAATATAATATTTAATAATAACTAGTATTTACATAACACCAATAACCACCCCAGGAGGAAGGATTATTATCCCCATTTTGAAGATGAGGAAACTGAGGTAGATAGAGGTGAAGTGATTTGCCCCAGGTTCACATAGCAATTAAGTGTCTGAGGCCAAATTCAGCCTCTCTAGCATTCTTTTTTTTTCTTTTTTTTAAACCCTTAACTTTTGCCTTAGAACCAATACTATGCATTGGTGTACTGGTTCTAAGGCAGAAGAATTTTAAGGGCTAGGCCATGGGGGTTAAGTGACTTGCCTAGGGTCACACAGTGAGGAAGTGTCTGAGGCCAGATTTGAACCCAGGACCTCCCATCTCTAGATTTGGCTGTTAATTCACTGAACCACCCAACTGCCCCCCTCTCTAGTATTCTTGACATGAGATCATCCAACCCTAATTTCCAATGAGATCCAATTTCCTAATCTGTAAAATAGGGATTATAATTCCACTACTTATTTCACAGGGTCATTACACTGAAAGCACTTTTGCAAACTGAAGAGCACCATGTAAATGTGAGCTATGATTATTATTGTTGTTCGGGATACTTTTCTTCTATTCATTCAGTGAGACAATGGATTCAAAGTATTTAGCAAACTTTAAAAGGCTACATAAATGCCAGCTGTTATGACTATGATGATGCATTCCAGGATTTTGAACTCGTAGTTGGCTACAATTTCTGTCTTTTTCCTTCAAGCTGTTATTCAGCAACATCTCCCTTATCCTGGATTTGTGCAGTTATGTGTTTTTTGCTTGACTGCAAGACTTTACACTTATTCCTATTAAATTTCATCTTGTTTAGCTTAAACCTGTTACTGCAGCCCGACAGGATCTTGATTCTGTCATCCCGTGTATTAGCTGCGTCTCCCAGCTTTATGCCATCTACAAATGTCTTCATCCAAGTCACTGAATCAAATGGGAGACAAAGCAGGACCAAGGACAAGGTCCTGCAGCACAGCCACCAGAAGGCTGCTTCCAAGGGAAGGAGAAACAATTTGCCAGGACGTGGTGGATAGTGTAGGGGGAAGCCAGACAGCCTCAGACTCCTAATAGCTGTGTGACCCTAGACAAGGCACTTAACCTTTATTTATTTTGTATTTTTAATTTTTTTCCGCTGTGACATGATTCTTGTTGTCTCCCTCCCCTCTTCCCTCCCACCCCCCCAGAGTAGACAAGCACCTCTACTGGGTTATACATATATTATCACTCAAATCCTATTTCCATAGTATTCGAAGGCACTTAACCTTTGCCTCAGTATCCTCATCTAAAAATGGGGATAATAATCCTCCCTCCCAGGGTTGCTGTGGGTGCTATATAAGTAATTAATTAGGAGGATAATGAATTGTTTAGTCTTGTATTGGGATATCTACTCTGAATCCTATCTTGGAAGAAGCAGGGCATTGTTAGTTGCCAAAAACCCTTGGAGTTTGCTGGCTCAGTCAGTTATAAATCTACCAACATTTGGCTCATCTTCTTTCTGGTCAAAAAGGATAGTTATCATCATCAGCGTAACTCAAATTTGTATTTTATTATATTGTATTTTTAAAAAAAACACTTACCTTCTGTTTTGGAAGTGGCGCTAAGTATTGGTTCCAAGGCAGAAGAGCTATAAAGGCAATGGGGGTTAAGTGATTTGCCCAGGGTCACATTGCTAGGAAGTGACCAATGCCAGATTTGAACCCAGGACCTCCTGCTCTAGGCCTGGCTATTCCATGAGCCACCTACCTGCCCTTATGTAACATTTCATCACGGACTTTCTTCACAATTAATTATATGAGACAGGGCAATGTGGTCAACAAAAAAAAATTTAATAAAAGTGTATAATGTATTGTGCTAGGCAATTGGAGGAGAAAAGAAATCTCCGTCCTCAGGGAGAGTAATAACAACAATAATGGCTAATTGTTCTTTAGCACAGATAAGCACATCATTATCTCCATTTTTACAGGGAAGAAAACTGATTTGTGACTATTTGAGGCTAGATTTGAACTCAGATCTTCCTGACTCAGCCTCCTGCACCCCTTAGCTGCCTCAATGTAATTGTCCTTATCCACCTGCCAAACTTTCTTCAAACTGTCTCTCCCGAGAAGGTTATGGTAGATATTCTATGGCTATACAAGGGCCACTAGGAGGCACTGTGTAGAGAGTGCCAGTCCTGGTGTCAGGAAGACTCCTCTTCTGAGTTCTAATCTGCTCTTAGATACTTCCTGGGCAAGTCACTTAACCCTTTTGCCTCAGTTTCCTCATCTGTAAAATAAGCTAGGGAAAGAAATGGCAAACCACTGCAGTATCTCTGCCAAGAAGACCCCCCAATGTGGTCTCGAAGGATTGGCCACCACTGAAAAACAACTGAATAATATGTCTATATTGATCTACCAGTTCAGGAATTCTTTTTTTTTTTTAAACCCTTGTACTTCGGTGTATTGTCTCATAGGTGGAAGAGTGGTAAGGGTGGGCAATGGGGGTCAAGTGACTTGCCCAGGGTCACACAGCTGGGAAGTGGCTGAGGCCGGGTTTGAACCTAGGACCTCCCGTCTCTAGGCCTGACTCTCACTCTACTGAGCTACCCAGCTGCCCTAGGAATTCTTTTTAAAAAAGCAATAAAGTTTATCTGACATTATTTATTCTTATTGAATTCAGTGATCAATAATATCCCTTCTGAATGCTCAGAAACCATTCCTCTTAGTGGTCTATTTTAGACATTTGCCAGGAGTCACCATTGAGTCACCATTGACCTGGGATTTCTATAATTTCCTCCTTTTTTTTTTAATTGGGATAGCCTATCTGCTGTCTTCCATCATTTTTCTTTTCATTACCCTCAATCTGAGAATTGATATTAAGTATTAGTTCCAAGGCAGAAGAATGGTAATGGCTAGGCAATGAAAGTTAAGTGACTTGCCCAGGGTCACACAGCTAGGAAGTGTCTGAGGCCACATTTGAACCCAGGACCTCTCACCTGTAAGTCTGGCTTTCAATCCACTTAGCCACCTAGCTGCCCCCCAAAATTACCTTTTAATCATGTTTATTCTACCCATACCAGTTTAAGGATTATTTCTCTTGATAATAATGACCTGCATTTATACAGTGTCTTCAAAAAGTGCATCACGAATATTATTTCATTTTATCCTCATAAAAGCTCTGGGAGATAGATTCTATATTATCCCTTTTTTAAAAGATGGGGACTGAGGGAGAGGTTAAGTTATTTACACAAAGTTGCAGAGCTAGGAAATATCTTGGGCTGAATTTGGGCTCAGGTCTTTCCCACTTGAGGTCCAGCCCTTTATTCTTTTTCTTTTTTTAAACTTAGAAATTTTTTTTGTTAAATATTTCCATTTGACATTAGTTTTTTACATTTTTAATATTCATTTTTTAATGTTGTGGTCCAAATTCTCTTCCTTTCTCCTAATTCTTGCAAAAGCAATCTGGGAGCCCTGAAATTTGCCAGCCCTCTATTCTACTGTGCCATCGAGTTGCCTATAGAGAATGTGGATAGAAAATAGAAACCCCTTTCTTCCTCTTATACACTAATGATATAAATAGATAATAAATCGCCAGGCCAATTCCTTCTTTTCCTTCTTTGAATATACTTTAATACTCTGAATACATTTCATTTGATTTGATTAAATTAAAAAAAAATTACATTTTCCCCCAATTGCATACAGAAACAATTTTTAACATTTGCTTTCTGACATCTTGTGATCCAAATTCTCTCCCCCAGGTGGCAAGCAATATAAGTTATAAATGTGCTATCATGCAATACATATTTCCATATTCTGAATAACTTTAAATATGAATAAACTTTAATACTCGGGATATTCTTTAAATAGCCCTTTTCGTTCTTAGCATTTTTTTTTTTTTGTGAGTACCTCTTCATTCTGGGATTCAGCCCTATTCTTACAGATTTGAACCACACTTTTATATTTATCTTTGGCTACAGGTCTTTCAGAATGTAAGCTCCTTTCAAGTAGGAATTGTTTTATTCTTTGAACTTGTATCTGGGTACACAGTTGGTGTTTAACAAATACTTAATGACTCATTAAATGATTCATCTTTTGCATAAATCATTTTAAAATTTTATGTTGCTCAAGGGTTCCCTGTTCTACTACAGGGATTCATTACATGCCCCTTACTCCATCTTTTTTTTCCTCAAAGGTGTTATTTGATATAATTAAGAAAAAAATTCTGCTTTTTAGCAGCTTCTATAGGTTTTGAGCCATCTTCCCTTTTAGAGTCTAAGGCTATCATTTTTCTGAACTTCTCAAATCTGCTTTCCTATTTTTCATAAAAAGCAATGTATGAAAGAGTAGGAAGGTAATTGGCATAGCCAAACCCAGACAGCTCACCTCCCACACTCATACACAGTTAAAGTGTCCACAATTTCCTTGGGAAGTTCTATTATTCTAATGATCTAACACATGCATGTCAGCAATTTAAAACTATTTGTAGTAAATTCAAACTACATTTCCAGGCTTATTTCACATTATTCTCCTTTGTATTTTCTGCCTTCTGGCCAAATTCCATAATTTCATCCTCTCCTTTCCTTCCAATGTGTATTAGAAGAGGTCATTTCCCATGCCTGAAATGGATCCCTTCCACATTTCTGTCCACCAAATTACTTCTCTTCCTTCAAGAGCTGGATGTTGGTGCCAGTTCTTTCATGCAGTCTTTGTCAGCTCTCCAAGACAGAAATGACCCTTTCTTTTGTAGAATCTCTCCTGCTTCTGTCGAGTCTCTCCAGTACATTAATCACATTTTAACTTGGGTCATAATTGGGAGTGGGGGGAGGAGGGCTTAAGCCAGGCTTGTGATTTCATTGATATAAGGAATATTCTAGGAGGAGCCTCCTATAGAAACTTTTCTCTAACTTACAGCCTAGGAGTTACCTAGAGCATTGTCACATTCATTGCCTTGCCCAGAGTCACATAGCCAGGATGTCTCAGAGGCAAGGCTTTAAATCTTAATTCTTCTGACTCTATCTATGATACCACAATGCTTTCTTGTATGACAGTTATTTGTATAAACATTTATGAGCTGTGTGACCCCAGGCAAGTCACTTAACCCTTTCTGCCTCAGTTTCCTCATCTGTAAGATGAACTTGAGAAGGAAATGGCAAACCACTCCAGTATTTTTGCCAAGAAAAAACCTCAAATGGGGTCACAAAGAATTGGATGCAACTGGAAAACGATTGAACAACAAAACTTATCTCTTACTTTGCGAGCTCTTTAAAAAACTTGTGTTTAATTTAGATTTTCATCTTTATTTTACACTGAAGACGGCAATGTAACAGAGTGGCTAGGAAGCTGGCCTCAAACTGAGGAGGTTCCAGTTCTGCCTCTGACACAAACTGACCATGGGACCCTGGGGCCCTTAACCTCAGTTGTCTAGGCACTCTCTAAGTTGCATTGGGAGAGGGAGTTCCCTAACCTGGGTCTCCCCTTTACTGAAATCACAGTCCTTGTTCTTATTCGAGGCACTCCAGATACAAAGGAGGTGCTTAATAATTGCTGAACCAAATTAACTTTACATCAATGCTCAGTTCCAATGACCTCAAAAGCCATAATTAAAAGGTACACCATGGAGCTATCTTGGCTCATTTCTTAGCTACTCAGAGTCTGATACCTCAGATTTAGGTCAAGGATTTCTTTTAGCTTTAATGCGTTTTATTACTTATGATGTGCTTATACATGGGCATGTGGCTTTTAAGGACACAGAAAGCTGTCAGGAAGTCTTAACTGGCTGAAGGGATCAGAGGACAAGCTAAGAAGACAAGCTTCATGGCTACTTGATCAAGATTCTCAGGCCACAGTATAAAAATGTTGGAGCTAGTTATGAAGATCTATGGGCAGCCAGGTGGCGCAGTGGATATCCTGAAGTCAGGAAGATTTATCTTTGTGAGTTCAAATCTGGCATCAGTCACTCCATATTTGTGACCCTGGGCAAGTCACTTAACTTTGCCTCAGTTTCCTCACTTGTAAAATGAGCTGGAGAAGGAAATGGTAAAACCACTCCAGTATCTTTGCCAAAAAAAACTCCAAATAGACTCAGAAAGATTCAGACAGCTGAGCTGAAATGACTGAACAAGTAACCAGGCTATTCCTGGTGAACCAAATCTGTGGCTAATTCCAGAATCATATCATTTTGTAGATAGAAAAGTCTTACAGATTGTTTAGTTCAATTCTCTCAATGAACTAGAGCCTAGAGAGTTGAAGCCACTTGTCCAATGTCATGTAGCTAGCAAAATGGCAGAACCCAGTCTAGCGTTCTTTTTAATACACTGTGTTGCTTTAGGGGAGTTAGGTGGCACAATGTATAGAATGCTGGGCCTGAGTAAAGAAGACTCACTTTCTGTGTTAAAATCTTGCCTTAGGCAGCTTTGTGACCCTGGGTAAGGCACTTGACCCAGTTTGCCTTAGTTTTGTCATCTGTAAAACGAGCTAGAGAATGAAATAGCAAACTACTCCAGTATATTTGCCAAGAAAATCTCAAATGGGGCCATGAAGAGTCAGACACCACTGAAATGACTGAACAACAAAATGCTGCTTCACCTGGAAAAACCTCCACTAACTTAAATAATGACATTAGGTTTAGAAAACTGCGTTGTTAAGGACTAAAACAATCGGATTTTCTCCGAATGCAAAGCAAAATGCTATGTATTTTGGGAACTTCTGGGAAGACTCTACTGAGCCACATAAGACAAATCCCTTTAATCCCTATCACTTTTCCAGTTTGGTAGATACCAAGTAATCCTGATGGAGACTGTCAAAGAGTCATGATGCATGGCTTTAAACAAAGATGTTTCCTTTAATGTGAAGGCAGTGGCTGGAGACATCTATGTGTCCCCTTCCACAGGCGTCTTCTCTTAAGAGGTATGTATTGGGCTAGAAGTTAGAAGTTGTGATCTGAATAAAAGAAAATAATAACACCTAAAATAGAGTATCCATGCGTGGCAAGAGTTTTTTGTCTTAGCGCCATACCTATTTTTAAATGTCATGCTTTTATTTATAGTATCATAGCATCATGGGCTGGAAGAGACTTTAGGGATCATCTAGGTCAATCTCCTCATTTTATAGATTCCATTCAACTCAAGGGTCATTTATCAATTCCTATGATGCGCAAGATATGGTGTTGGGCAATGACAATACAAAGATAAAAATGGAGTCCTTGCCTCAAGGGATTTATATTTTACTGCAGGGATACAACATCTATACAATAAGTAAATATGAAATATATATACATATATATGTACACATATATGTATAAAACCAGGGGGCTCAAAGCCCATTTGTGTAAGATTCTCCTCATACGTTGAGTCTGATTACTCAATGTTCAAGGGTCTATAATGTAGTTGTTCCCAACTTGAAGGGCAGAGCAGGAGGGAGCTTAGGAGAAGAGAGATCTTGATTTTCTGGCTTCCAGCTTTAAGATATGACCCATGGTTCAAGATTCTCTTCAGGAAGAAGTCTCCAAGGGGAGAGAAAGACTCTGGGAAGAAGCCTATAGATGGAGGATCTTGCATCTCAATCACATTCCTATCCCCAGCTTAGTACCCTAGAGACTTTGGGTAATTTCCCCTTGAATGAGATCTAGGATTCTCTCTTGGTTGAGCTGAAATATCTAACACACAGTGGGACAGCTTATTTATTCTTTGTACTGTCTGTAAAACTTCTTTGATTTCTGTTTTGCTATCAGCTTGGATAATCACGGTGTCATTTGGGATGTGTGGTCTTTGTGTAAGTGCCATTTGGTGGGAAGGAGTCGAGCCTTGGAAATAGAAGATTGAAGTACTTCTATGTGAAGGGTTAGTGGTCAGAACACAGCTTGAATCTAAAATTAGTTTCCTTAGACTAACAATATTTAGAGGGGTTGACAGGAATAATTCTCGCTCATTGCTCTCCTTTCTGAGGGAAGCAGAGTAGCTGACCTCATCCCCAGTCTTGTTTTCTTTCCTGGCATGAATTACAGTCTCTCTTAGAGAAGGGAGGGTAGAAAAGACTAGAGATAACTATTGATTCATGTCTCTCTGTGAGGCACATCTGGACACACTCATATGGCTAAACATAACTTACATGGGAAATACACACATACAAACATGCACTTTACACATACAAACCAATATAAAATGATTTGATGAATTAGAGAGTGCTAATAATCAGAGAGATGAGGAAAACACCTCATGTAGGAGGTTGCACCTGAACTGAGTTTTGAAAGAAGCTAGGGATTTGGATGATGAGGGAAGTATATTCCAGATATGGGGGAGCCTTTGCTGAATGAAGGATGGTTTGGAATGGGGAGAGACTTAGGACAGAGAGACCAATTAGAAGGCTACTGCAATAATCCAGTCCACTTGTTTCTTCTTCTTCTTCTTTTCTTTAAAAAAAATCCTTACCTTCTATCTTTGAATCACAATTGCATATTGGTTCCAAGGCAGAAGAGCAGAAAGGGCTAGGCAATGAGGGTTAAGTGACTTGCCCAGGATCAGAGTTAGGAAGATTATTCTGGGCTCATGAAGAACATGCCAAGAGAATACAATCTCCTGAAGGTATGACCAAGATATAAAAACTTTGAGTAGAGGGCCAGTGATAGAATGGTTGTACATATGCCATTTGAGAAATAGTCTTGATAAGTTCAGAGACGCTGATTGACAGTTTGGTCTAAGAGTGGTGAATTTTAGCAGCTTCCAAGATTATACAACATGGTGCCAACGTTGCAATCAGTTACTGGTTCAGTGCCCTCATATCTCTATTCACCTTCAATTTTTCCCTCCCTCCACCCCAAATAACTGAGAATAATATGCCTTGGGCTACTTCTTTCTCTTTTGGAATTTGCTTTCTTTACCTGGTCTAAAGCCAGTCTCTCAATTCAACAAACATTAAGAAATACCTGGCATGAGGCTAACTCATGTAATTCCTGATGCTGGAGAGTCTGAGGTTGGAGGATCTCTTGAATTTGGGAGTTTTGAGCTAAGCCAATCAGGTATCAGCACCAATTTCGGCATTGATAACCCTTGGGAAACTGGAACCATCAGGTGGTCTAAGGAAGGGCAAACCAGCCCAGGCTGGGGGTCAAAGGTCTTGCGCTGATCTGAGTGGATAAGACCTATGAATGATCCTAAGAAGTATCTGGGGTCACATTTGAACCCATCTCTAGATCTGCTCTTTACACACGTAGCTGTTCCTCACTCTCCCCACTTTTATTTATTCAAGGCTTATTTATTTATTTATTTGTTTATTTATTTAATTGAGAATATTTTTCCATGATTCCATGATTCGTGTTCTTTCCCTCTCTTCCTCCCTCCCCCGTCCCGTAGCCAATGAGCAATTCACTGGGTTTTACATGTATCATTGATCAAAACCATATTGCAAAATTTCCATATTTGCAATAGCCCTCTCACTTTTATATAAACAACAATCACATTACAAAGTCTTTCATGGAGATTCCTCATTCTTTTGGACTTCAAATATGTGCTACTTCCCAGTTTGTCTTTCAAAACTTTGTATTGGAGTTTTATAAGCATACCCATCATGGTTCCCCAAAAGCCCATTTTATCCCTAGAAAACAAGTGTCTTTCTCAGAAATGCCTTCAAGATCCACTGATCACCATCACTCCTCTCTGGTCATGAGGAAATGCTTTCAATCCAACAGTCCCTTCAAGTACCAATATTAGTGAAGTCCAAGGTGGAATATTACCATCATCACCTTAGCTGTTCACTGAGGTAGACAGGAAGAAAGAAGCTAGTTGCATTCTATTTCTATTGAAGAAATAGTCTAAAATGAAAGTTGGGAGGAACTGAGTTTAGGTTTAAAGAAAAACTCCTGAATTTGAAGAGGTAATATCACGTTATATATCCAACAGGCAGGTTATAGATTTAAGGCCTATTAAGTGCCTATATATTTAACCTCCCTTTTCTTTCTTCTCTGAACAGGCCTACGTTTTTTAAGTAGCAGAGGTGGCATCTCCAGCGGGGTAAACTTTCTGTATTACAGACTCCTCTGGTGGTGAGGTCTATGATCCCTTCTGTGAAGCCTATAGATCCCATCTTAGACTCGTGTTCATAAATGCATAAAATAAAATACTTAGGATTTACAAAGGGAATCAATTAAATTGAAATCCACTTAGCAAAAAATATATATATGTATTTATATATTTTAAAAGTTTATGGACACTCGTATTTAGTCTCACCTAGTTATTTCCTCTCTCAGGGCAGCCGGGTCTGCAGGGTAAAACTTCACTCGGAAACACATGGTGAATGGAGGCTGGGCTGAAAAAACAAAAACAAAAAAACAAAAAGCAAAAACCAGGTGACTGTCAGAAAGCACGAACTCTCAGAAAATGACTCTGTCCCCATTATATGATGTCTAAGTCATTACACTATTAGAAAAAAAAAACCTAGGCTTTCAGAGCCACACAGACAATTGATATAAAGGCAAAGGATGTACAGACACTTGACATAAACTACAGATGCAGACTGACTGTGTAGGGAAACCATCCCATCCTGCCCCTCCTAAATGAATGGCAATGCCGGCCTCCCCGCAGAAAATACTTACATCTCAATTGCTTCACCACAGACTTTGTAAACTCCAACCAATGCTGAAATGAAGAAGACAGAACAAGACGACTGTAAGGAGTGCCAAATACAAACAAGTCTGTACACTTTAAATAAGTAAGCAATTGATTGTCCAGGATAAGAGCAATTATAAAGGCTATATAAGACATGTAGGTTTTGAAATAAAGGCCGGCTAGGATTTAAAAAAAAAATCTTCTGTCTTCTAATTGATAATAATTCTTGGTTCCAAAGTAGAAGAGCAATAAGGGATAGGCAATGGGAGGTGAAGTGACTTGCCCAGGTCATATAGGTAGGAAGCATCTGAGGCCAGATTTGAACCCAGGACCTCCCATTTCAAGGCCTGGCACTCAATCCACTGATCCACCCAGTTATATTGGCCTGATAGGATTGTCTCCTTGGAATTAGCTTTGTTAGAGAATTGTGTTCCCCCTCTTCACCCCCAATATATGCATACAAATATAGGTATGTATGTGTGCATCTATACAATGTATCTATACATATGTGTACATATGCAGTATATTTGTGCGTATCGTACATACAATTCACACAGACTCAATGAGGGCTTATCTATAAATATGAACACATCAGACCTGAAGTCAACAGCTTTCCCAAAGTAGTGCATCAGAATCCTAATCTCTATTTTTGTGGTGCACACGTGTGTGTGTGTGTGTGTGTGTGTGTGTGTGTGTGTGTGTGTGTGTATGTGTGTGTTTCCATACCATCAAGGTGATGACAGTGGCTATCAGGATCAGTTCCTGAATGTGCAGACAGGAGCAATCTCTATTTAAAAAGTCTTTCCTTTTTATGGATCTCATTTGTTTTTTATATCATCTCCATTTCTGAATAGATCTCTTTCCCCTTTCCTATCCACTGAGCCAATCCTTCTCACAAAGAATAAGGAAAAGAAGGAGAAAAATACATTTCAGCAAAAACTAACCAAAATATCAACTGAATTTCCTGGCACACTTCCTACTGCACACCCATAGTCCTCTGCTTCTGGGAGGAAAGGAGGAAGCGTATTCTCTAAGGTGATAGGAAGAGACATGGAGTGATGGCTGCTGAGGCCTGCAAAGTGGCCTGCTTGCCCTTCCTCTGGCAGAGATGTCACAAACCGCTGACCCCATAATAATCTCAGAGCATTGGCAACCCAGGAATGAAACACTCGCACTCTCAGGAATAGTTACACAGCCTGAAATCTGCAGAACAGTGAATCTACTGCCTTTGGATTGCTACAGCAGGAGCAGTCAGGGCCAATAGGAGGTCTAGCAGCCCCATTCACTATCAGCAATATCTTTTTTCCCTTCCTATCCTTCCTTTCTATCTTAGAATCAATACTAAGTATTGGTTCCAAGTTGACAGATAGGGAATTGAGGGTTAAGTGATTTGTCCAGGATCACACAGCTAAGGAGTATCTAACACCAGATCTAAACTCAGATCTTCCAACTACAGGCCTGGCTCTGAGCCACCTAGCTGCCCTAATACCTTCCTTCCTTCCTTCCTTCCTTCCTTCCTTCCTTCCTTCCTTCCTTCCTTCCTTCCTTCCTTCCTTCCTTTTTCTCTCTCTTCCTTATCTT
>NC_058131.1:524736909-524814462 GCF_016433145.1 Gracilinanus agilis | reverse complement strand
TCTTCTTTCTTTCTTTCCTTCCTTCCTTCCTTCCTTCCTTCCTTTCTCTCTCCCCCATCCCTCCCTCTCTCCCTTCCTTCTTCCCTTTCTTTCATTTCATTTAAAATTTTTTCCATAGTTACATGATTCTTGTTGTCTCCCTCCCCTCTTCCCTCCCCCTTTCCAGAGTTGACAAGCAATTCCACTGGGTTATACATATATTATCACTCAAATCCTATTTCCATAGTATTCATTTTTGTAATAGAGTAATCTTTTAAAACCCAAACCCCAAATCCTATACCCATATAAACAAGTAATCAATCCCATGTTTTTCTTCTGTTTCTACTCCCACCCAAAGTTCCTTCTCTAGATGTGGATAGCATTCTTTCTCATAAGTCCCTCAGCATTGTCCTGGATCGCTGCATTGCTTTTAGTAGCAAAGTCAATTACATTTGACTTTGCTACTAAACATTCTACCATGTTTCAGTTACTGTGCAATATCTTTATTTTTAAAAAGAAGGAAATAAGATTATTTGAAAATTTTCCCATCACCAGTTCCATTGTCCACGGAGCACCCCATGAACATCCATTATTGAGGCTGCTCCTTTGTTCAACTTTATTGCTAACTAATTTGAATCCATACCAATTGATCAAGACTTCTTAGCTCCACACAAACTTTAGGCCGCAGCAGTTTTAAACTGTAACCATGACTCCTTGATGGCAGCCTTTAGGAATGCTTGAAGGGAGGCCAGGTCCCATCCCCGGCTGCTCCCCAAACCTGATGTAACATGCAGAAACCTTGGGCTGGCTGGAAGGTGTGCAGGAGAGGCATCCTGGCCTTAGCTTTCCACATCTCTCCTTTGTGAGTTTGGGTCATGAAGCTAATGGACCCACTAAGAGCTAGTTCTGCTGTTAGCTCTACATGGATAATCTGGACTGACATCTTGCTCTCTTGTTTCCACTGAACTGAGTTCCCGTGAGGCGAGCAACTTATTATAGCAGTTCAATGTGGTTAAGAGGTCCCTCTCACATTACACAGCCCACCGCTGCTCTGGCTTCACGGAGTGAGCCAAGCTGTGAGATTTAATTGCATGGAAACAACTGGAATTCTACACTAAGGAGAATGACACCTCTTCCAGTCTGTGGAAGGAAAGAAAAAGAAATCTGGCTGCTGCAGATCTGTCTACTACTCCTGGGACAGAGGAACTGGACTGCAAGCAGAATCTAGGAAGCAAAACTATTTAAGTCTAGTGGAGACCCAGCTAAATGTAACAGAGGAGGATTCAGGGCAACAACAACAAAAAAAAAGACAAACAGGCATAGAAGGAATGACTGAAATATTTTGTCAGCAAAATGCTAACGAAAATGAATAATGAAAAATACTATTAATTGGAGCAATAGCTACTTAGAAGCACTGTCAACCTGGAAAAAATGAGTCATGGAAAGAGGGTGTAAAAAAGAGGTGGATTCTTAAAAAAAACAAACCTTCCTTTCTTTCTTAGAATTGATACTAATTATGAATTCCAAAATATAGAGTGGTAAGGGCTAAGCAACTGAGGTAAAGTGATTTGGCCAGGTCACAGAACTAGGAAGTGTCTAACGCCAGATTTGAACCCAAGGCCTCTCATCTCTAGGACTGGCTCAGCGGAGCTACCTAGCAACCCCCCAAAGAGACAAACTCTTAACAGCTATCCCAATAGCCCTTTTAAACATCTGATGGCTCATTTATTTATTTATTTGTTCATTTATTTGTTCATTTATTTGTTCATCTATCTATCTATTTATTTATTTATTTATCTATCTATCCATCTATTTATTTATTTATTTATTTGTTTGTTTATTTATTTATTTATTCATTCATTCATTTATTTATTTTGGGTAAAGATCTGGGAGAAAATGGGGGTAAAGATGAGATATACAACCCCTGTTTTGCCAGAAAAGAAGGAGGGAAAGGAAAAAACTTGAACATTTATTAAGCACCTACTATATACCAGGCGTTATACTACATGCATTATAAATATTTTCTCATTTGATTCACACAAGAACTCTATCAGGACAGTACTATTACGATCTCCATTTTACACTGGAGGAAATTGAGGCAGACAGAGGTTAAGTGATTTGCCTAGGGTCATACAGCTAGTGAGTGTCAATGGTCAGATTTGAACTTAGGTCTTTCTGAGGCCAGGCTTAGTGTTCTTCTATCTATTATACCACCTAGCTGCCAAAGAGGTGACAGGCTTAAAATAAAGAACAAGACATATTTTTGGACATGGCCAATGTGAGAATTTGTTTGGCTGGACTATGCACACTTGGCATGATGGCTTGAAAAAAATTTTTTTGAACTGCTCAACAAGGAAAGAGTTGAAGAGGAAGAGTTAACAAATGCTTATATAAACAAATAAATTTTAAAAAAGTGATTAGAATGGAAATCTACTAATGCCTTTTTTGAGAGTTGTTTGGTTGTATCCTTGTACCAGCATCATTGAATTATTCTGATAATATGGGACTGAAGAGAGGAAGAAAGATTAAGTTGCATATAGCAAGACCTCTGGAGTCCAGGGAAAATAAAATATATTCCCTGAGGAAGGCAGCCTAGTTTGGTGGGAAAAGCACTGGATTTGAAGTCAGAGGTCCTGGTTTTCAATCCTGGCTTTGTAATTTACTCAAGTTGTGACTTTGGGCAAGTAATTTCATCTCTCTAGATTTCTGTTTCCTTTTCTATAAAATAAAGGGATTGAGAGGCTTCACAGTAGAGAATGCTGGACTTGGAGTTGTAGTACCTGGGTTCAAATCCTACCACAGTCACTTACTAGCTAAGTGAACAAAGCATCCCAAAGCTAGAAGTAGAAGGGACATGGTACAACCCTCTCATCTTATAAACAAGAAACCTGTGGCCCAGGGTGGATAAAGGTCACACTGAGAACAAGTATCAAAGGGGAGATTTTTACTCAAGTCCTCTGATTCCTACTTTTCCCTCTTATCACAACAGGTAAGTTTCTCTAAGTCTCAGTTTCCTCATTTGTAAAATGAAGGGTTGGACTCAATGACTTCTAAGATACATTCTCCCTCTGAATCTATGATAGCCTTGAGAGTCAGGTGCTATTATGATCCCCATTTTAGAGATGAGAAAATTATATATATAAAAATCTAAATAAAGGGCTCTTAGTTATGTAGCTAGTTACTATGAGAGGTAGGATTTGAACTTACATCTTCCTGATTCTAAGTCAAGCACTCTACCTACTTATATGACCCTATTTTCCCTTTCCAGTTTCAATCCCATCATCTTGCTCTTTTGATCCCTTCTGGACATATTTTAACCCAACCGAAAGTGATGAAACACATTTTGCCTTTAAATCCCAATTTACCATTATCACTAATGTTGTTTAGGAAACATACAGATTTGGGGGCAGCTGGATATTCTGAAATGAAATGGTGGTATTTCAGATTGCTTTTTATTTCTTTCAATTGGGTAGGGATTATGATCAAAATGTCTCTAAGCATTCCAAGAAACATAAAATCAGATTTCCAAACAAGTTTGTATTATGTGCCAACGAGCCAAGACTCTTAATTTGTACCACACTTCATCATGAAAATGACATGCACTAGTACAGATGGCTTTTTTAAATGGAAAATCATTTGTCAAAGACATTTTCAAGAACGTCTTAATCATCTCCATCATCTTTAAAAACAGACATGGATTGGACTCCCAAAACACACGAAGATGTGAAGTTCTGGCAAAAGATATAGTCAGTGGCTCAGTGCTATGTTTCGAACCTACGGAAGGCTTTCGTGTCATGATAATAAGTGAGATCTGTCCAGGGTGACGGTCAAAGTGCCGTCTTATCTAAACAGCCGAACAGCCTCAACATTATTGCTGAGCTGATATATTTTTAAGGTCAGGAACAACTGAAGTGTATTAATAAAATGCGGGGGCTGTAGGTTGAGGAGGGGAGGTCTGGGATAGAAGGGAGATAAAGGAAGGTTATACAATCCTCTTATTCCTTTCTAAATTTGGTGCCTTTAAATGAAAAAATGCTGAATGGGAGCTGCAGCGGAATTTGTTTGCAGCTGAGGACACCAAAGAACAAAATACTGCTTGATTCCGCTAAGCGTTTTTTGCTTATGGGCCTTGCTGCTCCACATCTGGGGCCTCAGAGGATGAGAAGGACTGCCTCAGAGAGACACAACCGGCCATAGAGCATTTTCAATCACAGCCCTCAGGTCTGGTCAGCAGGGTTCAGCTCGGAAGGCAGAGAGTTCTCCAAGTGAAGGCAGATGTTGAAATCAGTAAATAGCAAATCAGCATTCTGTTAATGCTGAGAGCAAAACCCTCAATCTCAGACAAGATTTTACCCTAGACAGAGAATTTCTGAGTGGGCAACCAGGTTAAAATGTAATTGGGGGGGCAGCTAGTTGGCTCAGTGGATTGAGAACCAGGCCTAGAGATGGGAGACCTTGGGTTCAAATCTGACCGCAGACACTTCCCAGCTGTGTGACCCTGGGCAAGTCACTTGACCCCCATTGCCCACCCTTACCACTCTTCCACCTAGGAGCCAATACACAGAAGTTAAGGGTTTAAAAAAAAGAAAATAAAATGTAATTGGGAAATATTTAACAAAATAAATAAAAGTACAACAGAACCTGGATAATGTTAAAACGGGGTTCTCCTAGTCAGCCAGTGCCCTGCAGGAATCCTTATGTAGTTTAGTGGCTGTTTCTATTTGAATTTGACACCACTGATGTGGATTGGGGTGCCGGGAGACCCAGTTTCAAGATAACACTAGCCTTAAAAAGACTAGCTAGAGGTGGGAGCCACGGTCAGGTAAATCCCTTTGTCCTTTGAGGCTTTCTCAGAAGGGAGGGAGTGGGGGGGGGCTCCTCCCATCTAAAGCTTCAGAGGATGGAAAAAAAGCTGAAAGATGGGAAGTGAAACGAGGCGCCTGGGGGGATGTAATGCGGAAGCCAGATGGTAAGAACTTTGGGGGAAGGTAAAAAGGGGCTGGAAAAAAATGGGCGATCAGCAGGAAGCCATCCTACCCACTCACCCTCCAGCTGTTTTCATGAGAACTTTAATAGCCCGGCTAGGCACTCTTTGAGCTGGAGGCAGGCCCAGGGGAAACGGAGAAGAAAAGGGGAGCTGGAAGCTGGGGAGCCAAAGGAGAAGCAAGAAGTCTGCCAAGAACAGGCATCTGCTGCTGGGGCCGTGATCTGGGGTGGAGAACACCCAGGAGAAATGGAGGAACAGCAGGACCCAGCAGCACCTCTGCACACCCAGCCTGGCTGAAGGTCTAGGAGTGGCCGCAGGAGTGGGAGGGGAAGAGGCTGGCAGACAAGCCTCTGAACTGTATTTCTCTGAGTTCGTGGGTTTGGGCTTGTCTAGACACAAAGAGGGGGTTGGCGGCAGTTTGGGAAAGATCCCCAGGCTCCAGGCCCACACTGCTTGCTTTAGTATGATCTGTTTCATGCCTCTCCAATAATATGGTTAAAGTGCCACATTCAGGTTTGCTTTGCTTTTGTGAGTAATGGAAACAGAACTGAAATATAAAAGAGGTTAGAGTGTGTGTGTGTGTGTGTGTGTGTGTGTGTGTGTGTGTGTGTGTGTGNGTGTGTGTGTGTGTGTGTGTGTGTGTGTGTGTGTGTGTGTGTGTGTGTGTGTGTGTGTGTGTGTGTGTGTGTGTGTATAAGGTTTTTGCTCCCTCCCCCTCAGTGGCTGATTCGTATTCTCTAAGATTCTGATTGGATAAATCCACCGTAAGCCCCTTAAAATGAGGGACTTTTGACCTAAGGTTAAGCTATTTCTGGGGTCCAGAAAGTTGGATAGGAAACAATTAAATATTTCAATAGAATTGGTTTCTTCTCTCATCTCATGCGTTTTATTTTTTATACATTCAAAAACATGACTCTGAGAAGGGGTCCAGAGATTTATCGGACTGCCAAAGGGGTCCATGACATAAAAGAGGTTAAGAATCCATTTCTTAGACCAAGAGGCAAGTGTTGCCACCCAAAAGGGGGGCAGAATGAGGACAGAAGGAGGTAGCCAGCTCCCTGGGAGACTGGGAGAGAGCGCTCTGTCTCTCTGGATGAAATGCCCAACTTTCAAGGATTAACCGTTACTTGGCAACATTGATTCGTATTACTAAGCAGGATCAGGCAACTGGTGAGCTCCAACCTCTGGTGGTTACTGTAAAGTGAGGGGTTGGAGATCCTCTCCACCTTTTAAAGTTCTATGATTCTAAGAGATGATTTCTTACTGAAAGCGTTGGTATTCCTGGAGCCTGATCCTTGGGGTTAAATTCTAGATATAAGTAAGCCACAGCTTCCCCAGGTTCCTAGTATTCCTTTTTTCTAAACTCTTACTTTCTGTGTTGGAATCGATATTAAGTATCAGTTCCAAGGGAAACAAATAATAAGGGTTTAAGTGACTTGCCCAGGGTCACACAGGAAGTATCTGAGGCCACATTTGAACCACAAGGACCCCCTATCTCCAGGTGGGGCTCTCTATCCCCTCAACCACCTAGCTGCCTTCCTAATATTTTATTTAAAAAAAAAAAAAAACCACCTTTATTTTCTGTCAGAACTGATACTAAGTATCTGTTCCAGCAGTAAGGGCTAGGCAGTTGGGATTAAGTGACTTGCCTAAGGTCCCATAGCTAAAGTCACACTTACCCTCTGCTTATCAGGGTCCACAAAACGGATTCCAAAATAGTCTTTTTCAAGTAAGTTCAAGTGGTGGCAAAGAAGGTCAAACAGGTACTGGCCTTTGGCATCTCTCTGCAAAAAAAAAAAAAAAGACATGCCATTGAGAAATGGTTAGATACTTTCAACACAACCCTCAAGTTGATCTTCCTAAATTATAACAGCTCTGATCATTTCAATAATTTAATTCAACATCTGTTAAGCGCTATTAAGCAAAGAACAATGTTAGGAGCTAAGAATGCATAGAAGGCAAACGATGCTGTCTCCACCCATAAGGAGCTTGATACCTGGACATTGGTGAGGCAAAAAAAGATAAGATTTATAATAACAAAAGGCACTGTCCTGCCTTCATGTCCCCAACTGCCACAGTGAAGCTTGGTTCAATTGCTCTACTGCCTTTTTTTGGCATTATAGTTGTCTACAGCTGACAGTGCTCATGTTAATAATATATTTTATCTCATTTGTCCCATGCCAGAAAGGAAGGGCAGAGATCTCTCTCTCTCCTGAGGAGGTCAGATAGGTTTCAAATTTCTTTGGGACTCCTGGAAGTCATAGGGTACAGAGAATATATACAGGGTGGGGAAACTTTATGAGTCCCAAACCTTTACTATGCTAATGACTTTCAGCTCAACTCAAAGACCACTTCCTAGAGGAAGCCTTTCTTTGTTCCAAAGCTGTAAGTGCTCTCCTTACTCCCCATTCCCATCTTCCCTCCATTACTTTGTATTGATATTTATGTATTTATTTTTATAAATGTATTTGTATTTATGTGTGTATGTATGTTGTTTCCCCCAGTAGAACATAAGTTTCTTAAGGGCAGGGAGGGGCTGCTTCATTTTTGTCTTTGTATTGCCAATCCCTAGTGCAGAGCCTGGCACATAATAGGTAAATAATAAATATTTATTGATTGTGGCTGAAATTTGTCAATCAAATTAGATTAGACTATTGTCTCTTTTAGAGTAAGGACATCAATTATTTCTTTGTGCCTCCCCTGACCCTAGTGCCTAGTGCAATCTTTTATACATAATTAATTTTGCTAATTCATAATAAAGAGCTAATTAAAAAAAAAGATTCATCTTGGAGTAAAAGTTTTCCTTCCTTCCTTCCTTCCTTCCTTCCTTCCTTCCTTCCTTCCTTCCTTCCTTCCTTCCTTCCTTCCTTCCATCTTAGAATCAATACTGTGTATTGATTCCAAGGGAGAAGAGCAGTTAACAGCTAGGCAATGGGGGTTAAGTGACTTGCTCAGGGTCACACAGCTAAGAATTGTCTGAGTTCACATTTGCACCCAAGACCTCCTGTCTCTAGGTCTTGATACACTGAACCACTTAAATGCTCCCAAATCTTATGCCTTTAACATCATTCATCGATCAATCAACAAGGATTTATTAAGCAAAGTGTCTACTAAGTGCCAGGCATTGTACTAAGTATTGGGGACATAAAGACAGAAAAAAAAACACCCAAAACATTTCCTGTCCTCTAGAAAGTTCTATTTTCTTAAGGGAAAGGGAGAAAAATTACATAAAAGTATATATATTAAAGTACATAAAAAAGTATGAAACAGTTAGGCGATACAGTGGATAGAATGATGGAACTGGAATCAGGAAGACTCATCTTCCTGAGTTCAAATCTGGCCTCTGTGACTAGCTGTGTGACCCTGGGCAAGTCACTAAACCCTCTTTGCCTCAGTTCCTTGTCCACAAAAAAATGAGCTGGAGAAGAAAATGGCAAACCACTTCATTATCTTTTTTTTTAACCCTTACCTTCTGTCTTAAAATCAATACTGTGTATTGATTCTAAGGAAGAAGAGCAGTAAGGGCTAGACAATGGGGGTTAAGTGACCTGCCCAGGGTCACACAGCTAGGAAGTGCCTGAGGCTAGATTTGAACCCAGGACCTTTCTCTAGGCCTGGCTCTCCATCCACTGAGCCACCTAGCTGCCCACTTCATTTTCTTTGCTCAGAAAACCCCAGATGTGTTCAAAAAGAGTAGGACAAGACTGAAACAACTGAACAACAACTTTTTCTTATTCATTTAGCATTTTGTGATTTTTTATGAAGGTGTCTCACTTCTAATAAGCAAAATCACATTCTTGCTTGTCAGAAATTTAGTGCAAACAAGAGCTATGAAAAAGCTTCCTTGATAGATTTATAGCCAAAGAGAATGCTATTTTTTTCCTTTACTTTCTAACTCCAGAATCTCTCACAGGCGCTAGGAACTATAGGATAAGATAAAGGCTTCTCCATGTTGCTGATCTGGTGTCATTTAAAGCCAGACAGAATAATTAAGGAAATGATAGCGGATCCAGTTCATGATACTATATTCTCAGCCCTAATATAGGCATGCAATGTGCCTTCAGGAGCCTTGGGAAGACTGAAGAAACACTCAACAGAATCATAAAAGCTCTGTGCAGTGATGGGTGGCAATACTGCAGCAGTCTCAGTTTTCTGGGAGTTCTAGCTCCCTTGATTTATTCCACTCTAGCTTTGGACATGGAGATAGATATTTTTTTTTGTTTGTTTAATGCTGCCTTTCCAGGAGACTTTTCAAAGGTTCAATTTGATTCAACATTATCTCGCAAACATTTATTAAGCAGCTAATATATGTGCAGGGAAGGGATGGTTTCATTTTCTGTCTCTGTATCCCCAAAGCCTAGGGCAGTGTCTTGCACATCAGAGGGGTACAGTAAATGCTTGTTGATTAATTGAAGGTACTCTGCTAGGCAGAGGGGAGACAACAATAGATATGAAATAGGTTTTGAGCTCTCAATCTTAGCTGAAAATCAAATAGATTTTTTTGAAAATGTATTTACAATCTAATAGAGGGATGGTTTGGTTCAGAGGTAACTGTGATATATAGGAGAATGAAAATATAAAGGAGGCGTCCCCGCAAAATGTTATGAGAAATGTGAGGAGGGAAAGATATCCTGGGGGTGAGGGATGGAGTAGGGGAAAGCCAGAGATTTCAGGAAGGGAGTAGTATTTGAACTGGGTCTTTAAGAAAGGGACTTAAAAAGTTAGAAGTGCTTAAAAGTTTCTGGGTTTCAGCAAATTACATGATGGATGGGCACATTCTGAGGCAATGATAACCTTTTCCTTTAAAACCAAACCAAACCAAACCCTTACCTTCCATTTTCAATTCAATACTAACTATTGGTTCCAAGGCAGAAGAATAGTAAGGCAATGGGGGTTAAGTGACTTGCCCAGGGTCACACAGCTAGGAAATGTCTGAGGCCACATTTGAACCCAGGATCTCCTGTTTGTAGACCTGGCTGTTAATCCACTGAGCTACTTAGCTGTCCCCAATAGCCTTCTCCTTTAAATTAAATACATCTAGTCTGGAGAGGCAGAGTTAGGGAATGCCTATTGACTTTCCTCTCCTTTTTTCTTTTTTTGTTAACTCCTTACCACAAACTGCTTGTTATTTGATAAATGTCAGTGCCATTCATTATACTGAGAAAACATGAAACAGAACTGACAAGTTAGGAGGGATTAGTACTTCATCATAGTGCCAGAGCACCAGTTACAAGGATACTCAGAGAACAGGTAAACTGATATAAAGAAATAAAATCTTAGATCTTAATGTAAATGTAATCTCAACTTTTCTGATGATTCTTTTAATACATTATTATAGTAGTCCTAGTTATCAAAGGACTTTGATAAGAAGTAGGTTAAAGAGACATGGGCAGAGGTATCAAAATCATAGGAGAGGGGTCCAAACCAGATGAAAATGTAACTGGGAAATATTTAGCAAAATAAAAAAAAATAAAGTACAACATTAGGTAACCATAATTTGTGGTTTTCTACATCAATATAAGGCTTACTGTCTACTTGAATTTGACATTACTGATATTACAAACTGAAAGTCTTTATAGAGCAGGGTTTCCTCAATCTTTTTGGGACAGGGACACCCCTTTAACAGTCTGGCAAGGCATATGGACCCCTCAAAATAATGTTTTTAAATATATAAAATAAAATATATAGGATTACAAAAGAAATTAGTACTACTGAAATACAGTAACACTGTGCCCAAAGGCCTATAAAATGATGAATATTCTTTAATGCCTACATACCACTACTAGGTATGTATGTATGTATCTCAAAGAGATCAAAGAAAAGGGGAAGAGACTAATTTGTACAAAAATATTTATAATACCTCTTTTTGAAATAGCAAAGAATTGGAAACTGGGGGGATGTCCATCAACTGGGGAAATGGTTGGACAAGTTGTATATGATTTTGATGGAATACTATTGTGCTACATGAAATAACAAGCAGAATGGGTTCAGAAAGACATGTATGAACTGATGCAAAGTGAAGGGAGCAGAACCAGGAGAACACTGTACACAGTAATAACAATATCATACAATGATCAACTGGGAATGATTTAGTTATTCTTAGCAATACAATGAGAGAGGAAAGGAAGGAATTTAGAACTCAAAACTGAAAAAAAACCCCACAAATGTTAAAGATTGCTTCTACATATAATTTCAAAAATTAAAAAAAAGAGAGTTATCAACTTTTAAAATTTCATGGATATTACATGAAGAATCCCTGTTATAAAGAATGGAGAAAATAAGGAGCATAAGGAAAAGGAAAGACATTGTGGACTTTTCTGTCATTGTGGACCTATGAACAGAACATAAGTGGGCAGAAGTTCATTCCAACTCTGCATATGGAGGAAGAAAGCATAGGATCTGAAAACTGTTTCTTTTAGGCCTGAAACCTAAGATCTGAAGAACAAGTGACACTGTCAGCAGAAATAACCAATAGTCTTCAGTTGCTTGGTCTTATTTCCTGCCAGCATTTTGTATTTCCATCCCTATTTAGCATGATATTTAAGTTCTTTGTGGATAAAATATTTCACTCTTTTCCTTAGCTACTAAAGAGTCTTCTCTTAAAGAAAGGTGTGTTGCTGTTGTTTGACCACTGAATTAATGAATAAATCTTGGGTAAAAGGATTTTAATGCCACAGAGAAGAACCACATTAATTCAGCTACTGGACAGTGTTCTATATTTGAGCTCCTTAGAGATGTATGAAACCATTTCTTATGTAAATGGCCCCTGTCTTTGGACTCATGTACTGTTTTTCTGAATCTTAGCAGTCTGGTGGAGAAAAAACGCTCATGATACAAAAGCTAGAAGCATAGCTCCAAGAATATGTACATTGTCCCATATTTTCCTAACTTCAGTGTAGATTCTTCTTCTTCTTCTTTTTTTTTTTTAAAGCAGAAAAATGGCCCCTGATGGAAGGGAACACCTGCCAAGCTCTTGGCCCTGGAGCACATTTTTTCTCGCTGAGTTGTAAACCAACACAATTTGTTCTGAAATTGCTGATGTGGCAGCTAGAATGGCAGCCAGTGCATACAGGAAGAAGTCATGCAGTTCACTCTCATGTAAAACCTAGAAAAATCCATCTGCAAAACCCTTTCCCTCCTCAGTGTCGGGATACTGACCCCTGGTCAGAGGTCAAAGTCAGACTGCTCTGGAGGAGTTTCTTCTATTCTATAATCTCTGAAAGCAACAGCAATACAGGGCTGTGACTATGGTATTCCTGAATAGAGTAGGTCACACTCTCTATCTGAGCACTGGCACCTTGAAGGATTCTACAGAGAGAGGAAATAGTTCTCTGAAGGAGGAGGTAGGGCCCTGTATGGAGAGGATTACATTCCGAGGGAAACATCTATTTAAGCATCTGCAGTAATTAACCCCAACTAACACTTTAGTGGCTTCGGTTCTTTTTATTCCAATAATCCCATTCTGCAACCAGACTCAGTAAGCTAGGGTGATTTTTATGATGCCAAGTCACTGGCTACAGTTCTATGTGCCAGCTGTAGTACCTTAGGGTGTCCTGGCAGCTGCACCATCGCTGCTCATAAAACTGATTTAATTCTTTGTTCTTCAATATAACCAGAGAGAAGGAATCTCGTTCTATCTTGGGTACTGGAGGTCACTGGGTCCAAGTGAATGTCACCCTAAGCAATGATGGGAGAGCAGTTATGCATTCTAATCCAGTGTGGTATAGTAGAAAAGACATGGGCTCTGAAATCAGAGGACCTGGGTTCAAATCCTATCCCCCACTGCTTTCTTACTACCTTCTGTGATCTGGGGCAAGTCACTTAACTAACTGCCCTAGACACCTGTAAAATAAGGGGTGGATTTGATGGCTTCTGAGGTCCCATCTGGTGCTAAATTTACAATCCTATGATTTATAATCAAATCAGCACGAATAGCCAATATCGGAGTAGTAAAAAGGGAAAGACAGACACTTTGAGCAGAAACATTAAATTCTCTTGTACTTTTCACAGGTTTGCTGCCAGAAGGAGGGTTTGCCCTATTCATGATGATGAATGTCTGAAGAGTTGGTGCTTCCTTATGCCTAAGTGGACTTCCTTATACTTGGAAGCAATTACAGAAAAGAATAAAAATCAAACCCAGTTTGAAGAAAAGCAGATCACTTGTGTTTTAAATATTCTCCCCTGCCTTTCCCAAGGTGAGCTTTAGAAATGCTTCACAATAAAAGATGCCTTATCCAAAACTCATCATTGTGTCTTGCTACCGATTTAGTAAGTTTTTGTTGTGTGTTTTTTTCCCCAGCCAATGCTGAATTTCTCTGTAGACTAACCGCATTACAGCTGCAAGATTACTGAAAATTCAGCCAGGCTGTTACAAAGCACTCATTACACTATGTGTGCATATGTGTACACACACACATACGTGCACACACACATGAAAACTGGAACATTGTGTGTTAAGGAAAGAATATTGTTTGCCTCTTCCCACACTTGACAGCGAATGCATTCTCTAAATAGCCAGGGGTAATTCATTATAAACAATTCATTTTATTGTCCTGCCTTCTAAAAAAAGGCAAAGATACATATTGTTTGTTTGGAAAACCTGGTCAATCTTTCTCTTGGCACAATGAATAAGTTAGAAGCTAGGGTCAGAAAGTCATCAAACCAAACAGAGGATCACTCTGTACTAACCATTGGAAAAAAGTAATCTTTTTTTCTTTCCTGATTCACCATTCTCTGGACCTCCTTTGCATTAGAAAGGCAGAATATTTTTTGCTAGCTCAGTATCAATAAGCACAATGGACTTAAGAACTGCAGACATTATATGAATTGAAAATCACTTCAAAAGGTGATGGCCTTCGGCCTCAGACACTTCCCAGCTGTGTGACCCTGGGCAAGTCACTTGACCCCCATTGCCTACCCTTACCACTCTTCCACCTATAAGTCAATACGCAGAAGTTAAGGGTTTAAAATAAAAAAAAAAATTAAAAAAAACAGTATTTGAAAAAAAAAAAAAGGTGATGGCCTAGAGGATGAAATGAGGCATGTATTTTCAAAGATGACCAGGGCTGATTTCTTTTACTTGACTATATATTTGTTGCAAAGGAGGACTTCTATTTCCTGAAGTGGGGGATTTATGGGTAGTGTCAATGATGCAAAAAAAAAAAAAAAGAACAAAACAAGAACGAGAACAAGAAGAAAAGAAAAGAAAAGCCAGAGAAGAAGAAAGTTAAGATGGGAGCACAAAGTACAGGTATCCCTTCTAAATCATGGGGTTTTGGGGCACATTGCCCTGTGATCTGGAAAATCTTCAAAAAAATTTTTTTGGCCTTCCTTTTATATCAGAGAAGAAGTCTGAGGTTTTTTTTTTCTTTTATGGGGCGTGTACAGTACCTTTTTATAAAATTTGGGTAAAGTATTCAGTTAAAGGCTATATGTAGGTCAATGTTAACATTTCTAGCCTTTGTATGTTGTCTGCTGATATTTGCATTCTTTTTGCAATGCTCTTTTTACTTATTTTAACTTAAAAAAGAAAATTTGTATATTTATGGTATTAAAAGATAAGATATATTGATATTACACAGTACAAACATATATTTTATACATTTCTGATTTTAATGAATTCTCTTTTTTAACTCTCCTATCAGAATACTCTTCCACAAAGTTCTACTCTCACACCTCAGAAGGTCATGGAAGTAAGCCTGGGGTCTTCAAGGCTATGGTAGTAAAGCATTAGAATAGAGTCCCAGCAATAGACTCTGTTGGTTTCTTAAGGACTGGTTAAGCATCAATGCTAGTAATGTCTAGTAGTTTGGCCACTTAGTGATGAATTCTTCACTCATGGCAATACATGAACCAAAGAAAAATATCTGTCTTTAGCTTTTTGGTTCTGCACTGATGGTGGCAAAGTAGGAGAAAGGGGGACAGATGGTGCTGAGTCACATGGTTTTTTGAATGCCTATAATTCTTAATTTAGTTTCCTGTGCTGTAAATGTGAGATCTTTGTCCAATGACCAATGAGTGGGCCTTCTAATGAAAGAAATGAATCATATAAATCTTGACATTTTCACTATTAATGAAACGAGACAAAAGGACATTGCAGATAATGAGAAGGATGTTTTAGGATCTAATTGAAGAGTCAGATAAAAGAGATGTATATAAATTTATACATACATGTGTATGGGTATAGAGAGAGATGGATTTGTACAGATGGGTTCTTTCCCTCTATCTTTGAGCTCTGTGGGATATAGACCTATTAATGGAATTGGTGCATCAAAGCGTATTCACAGTTTAATAGCTTTTGGGGCATAGTTCCAAATAGCTTTCAAAGGAATAACTAGATCAATTCACAGCTTCACCAACAGTGCTTTAATGTACATATTTTACCATAGTCCCTCCAGCATTTGTAATTTTCCCATATTGCTTCCTTTATTTCCTTTATTGCCAATGTGAGAGGTTTGAGGTAGAATCTCAGAGTTATATTAATTTACCTATGTATCTTATTTTGTTTTATTGTTTCTTGATGTCTCATGAAGTTATTGGTTTCTATTTGCCCAATTCTAATTTTTAAAGAATGAATTTCTTCTATGACCTTTTTTAAAAAAAACAAAAACCCTTACCTTCTGTCTTAGAAACCTTCTGTCTCAGAATCAGTAATGTGTATTGGTTCCAAGGCAGAAGAGTGGTAAGGGCTGGACAATGGAGGTTAAGTGACTTGCCCAGGGTCACACAGCTAGGAAATGTCTGAGGCCAGACTTGAACCTAGGACCTCCCATCTCTAGGCCTGGCTCTCAATCCACTGAGCCACCCAGCTTTCCCCTTTCCATGATCTTCTGATACTCCTTTTCCATTTGGTTCATTCTACTTTTCATGGAACTCTTTTCTTCATTGGATTTTTGTGCCTCTTTTTCCAGTTGATCAATTTTGCTTTTTAAGCTATTATTTTCTTTTTGTATTACTTTCATTTCTTTTCTCTGTTTTTCTTTAACCTATTTTATTTGATTTTTGAATTCCTTTTTGAGTTTTTCCAGCACTTGAAACCAATTTTTATTTTTCTTTGAAGTTTTGCATGTGGTTGCTTGGATCTCACTGACCCTTATTGATTCTATATTTCACTCTTTGTCTCCATAGAAATTTTCTAGGGTTAGGTGTTTCTTTTGCAGTTTCCTCATTTTCTCAGTCTTTTTTGGCCTGTGGACTGATGATGCTGTCTCCTCTGCTGATGGCTTTCAGGACTGGGGCACTGTGAGCTATTTTGCCCTAGGGTTAGGTCTTCAATGCAGCACAGGCTTGAAAGGGCCCAGTGCTGTGGACTTCTGGGCCCCACCATTGTGTAGTGCCAGGGTCTGGGACTTCAACGAGTGGATCTGGGGTGCTCTGGTATTGGTGAAGGCAGCTTTCCAGGATTATGAAGTTGGTCTATGCCCAAACTTGGAACCTGGAGCAGTATGTGGGGAGGTGGTTGACTAGCACTCCACTGTGTCAAGTTTTGCTTCTGGTCCCCCCATATCCTTTGAAAATCAACTCTGCCTACCTTTCAAGTTGTATTCAGTGGAAGAGCCCCTTCACGCCATCTTGCTGTTGATTTTTGACTCCTGTCATTTTTATGGTGCTTTTTAAAGACTGGCTTGGAAGGACTGTCAGAGTGGTTTCAGCTTTTGCTGCTACTAAGCTGCTATCTTGGTTCTGCCCCTACCTATGTATCTTAGAAATAAAAATTTTTATCACAAAAACTTGCTGCAAATTTTTTTCATTTCTTCTTCTAATTTTTTTTTAGATTTTTTTTTAAACCCTTGTACTTCAGTGTATTGTCTCATAGGTGGAAGATTGGTAAGGGTGGGCAATGGGGGTCAAGTGACCTGCCCAGGGTCACACAGCTGGGAAGTGGCTGAGGCCGGGTTTGAACCTAGGACCTCCTGTCTCTAGGCCTGACTCTCACTCCACTGAGCTACCCAGCTGCCCCTCTTCTTCTAATTTTGACTGCTTTTGTATTGACTTAAAATTTTCCATTTAAAAAGATCTGTGATCTTTTCTATATCTTATTTAGTTATGATTTTTTCTCTATCTGCAGAGAAATTGATATTTTAAAAATGATCTTTTAAAGGAAAGGTAACAACTATAAGAGCAAAAATAAAAAGTAATACAAAAGTAGTATAAAGCTGAAGAAGATGTAAGTTGTACAATTATAACAACACCAACTGGAGATCTATAAATAAGGTGTTCATGCTAAAAATATGGAAAATGGATGGAGAAATGGATATCAACACCAGTTCTAGAAATTTCTGAAAGTTAAACTAACATAAATCAGCTGTCATAATGAAATGAAAAGGAGAGCCTAGAAATTGCTTCATCCAATAAATACTTGATCTCCTTGCCAAGTAGGGAGATATGGCAGCCAAGGGTCACATAAGTTTAGAATATAAATTCATTTTATGAAGAAGATTGATAGAAGATTAAGAGCAACATTACATCATAAAAAACTGAGAGGGGGTGGGTGGGAATAAATTAACAGAAAACCTGAGGACACAGATGCCTACTAAGATATATCCTGTGGGAATTTAAGAATGAAACTAGGACAACAGACAGGTGAATAAAGAAAATGATCTCTAAAGACTCTTACAACAAACTCTTTTTCCATCAATGGAAATGCAGTCACCACATTTTCCCCTAATGTCATAGTCCCTAATGTACTGACTGAGGCAATAGAACTGGCACTAAAAAACAGATCAGAAGAGTAGTTGGACTAGACTAAATGTACACAAAGGAGTTCCATGCTGGAAGTGACACAATTTGAGGTCAATGAGGGATTATCTTAAGATAACTCAGAAGAGAAGATACAAAAGGCTTGGAAAAAATCTTGGATATTTTCATAATGGTAAAATCAAGTTGACAAGCATTTATTAAGTAGCAACTATGTCGGGAGAGCTAGTTGCCTCAGTGGATAGAGAGCCAGGAGGTCCTGGATTCAAATCTGGCCTCAGACACTTCTTAGCTGTGTGATCCTTGGCAAATCACTTAACCCCAATTGCCTAGCCCTTACTTCTGCCTAGGAATTGGTACTTGGTATCAATTCTAAGGCAGAAGGCAAGGGTTTTAAAAAAAAAGTACCAATTATGTTCCAGGCACTGTGCTAAGCTTTGGGGATACCAAGAAAGACAAACAAACAGTCCCTGCCCTCAAGGAGCTCAATGTCTAATGGAAGAGACAGCATGCAAATTCTTCTGTTGCTTATTTTCACTTAGAATAAGGAGTCCAACAACTGAGTTCAATTCAAGAAACATTTTTTTTAAGTGGCTACTAAATTCAGAGTGCAGATGAGGATTCAAATACTAAAAGAGAGCAAAATAGTCCTTGCTAACAAGGATCTTGTATTCCACTAGTTTCATGTACTTAATGAACAAAAACAAAAACTTCTCTGGATTAGAACACTCATAGCCAACTCTCTATTTTTATAATGATGACAGTTCACTTGTGCAGTTAAGAAATCGGCATAATAGACCTCTTAGATGAGTGTTCATTCACCCTTTTGTAGGGCACTTTTATACCTATCTACTCCTCAACTCATCATAAAGGGTCTCTGTGTCAGCCAGCCTAAAAATCAAAGCACTCATCATAGCTTCTGATGCTGTATTACTTGGCTCCTTAGGACCAGACATTTCCTTCTTGATATCCCCCTAACACCCAGGACAGGATTGGCTGAAGAAGGGAGGGGAATTGAATGGGGTTCTATTTTAGAAGATGATCTACCTTTTAGTGCTTTGGCATTAATTAGAATGAAGAGAAAAGGCATTTGGCAAAGTATGTCTCATTAAATTAGCTCAGGGCCTCTATCCCTCATAAAAAAAAGTATAATTGCTTCTCTCTGGAGTTAATGCCACAGGATCTAATTGTAGCCTCAGACTTTTTCTTTGGATTTCCCAGATGAGTGCACATCAAGATAGCAGTTGATGAGAGGGCAAGGGGGGAGAAATCAAAACCCAAGACTCGAGAATTTTAAAACCTATTTGCTTGGTTCCAGGGCTTTCCCAAATCATGCATAATTGGTCATTTGGCCATTGGAGAGAAGAGCCAAGGGAATGGCAGTTAAAAAAGAGAGAGTGGAAAATCAATTTTTCTTTCAACAATATTTCAGATTGTTTCTTATTGAAACAGGGAGGGGTGGTAAGATGTCTTGACAGCTTGCCATCCCAAAAGAATGAATTCTAAGCCAAGATTTGACCACATAGCTATTGGATGAGCCTCATTTAAACCCAGGACCACCCATCTCTAGGCCTGGCTCTCAACTACTGAGTGACCTAGCTGGCCCCACCCAATGCTGTTTTTAACAACAATAACACAATAAAAATATGCCACAAAGTGTGGCATATTTCAGGGAGATGGTTTAAAGGCCCTTATGGCTTTACATAGATTTAACTACTTTTCCATTTCTCCTAAGTAGAATTCAGTATGCTGAACATGGTGGTACATGCCTATAATCCCTGCCACAGCTGAGGCTGAGATTGGTAGATCACTTGAGCTCTTGAGTTCTGAGCTCTAGTAGGGCTAAATAAACCCAAATGGATCTTTAAACTAAGTCTAGCAGTAAATGGTGGGTGCCCGGGAGTAGGAGGTCACAAGGCTACCTACGGAGGGGGAAAGCCAGTCTTAGAAATAGTTCAAAACTTCTGGCTAATCAGCACTGGTGTCGGCCCTGTGAATGTCTGGAAATAAAACCAGAATCCATATGATAATAATAAACACAATGTCTACCACACTAAGGCAGCCACAGAAAGATTACTATTTCATTTCCAAAAAGGAGGAAGAGAATAGATAGACATTCTCAGAGCACATGATAAACATAAAAAAATCCTACAGAAATAGTTTTGAAAGAATCAGATACTATTTCACTGAGCTGATATAAATGCATACAATTTGACTTCTTGAATGATACATGCCATTTTGATTACCTCCAGATATAGACCATATGGCTAAGATACAAGAATGTAGTTAAAGGACCTTCTACATACAACATCAGAATGAACTCGGCCAACAGTATGTTGACCAAAAAGTATCAAATGGATACAAATAAACAGGCAAATTTGTTTATGAAAACAGAGGGGTTTATGATGATAATTCAGGTAAATACTACCAGAAGTTACAACAGGGTTAATATTAAGGAGCTTGGATTTGGTGATCAGTGCAGATTATGCAAAGAAATGAGATAAATTGTGCCATATTTTACTGCCAGCTGTAAAAATGCTACATGTACCTAATATCTAACAAGATATGACTTGGTATTTAGAGTCATAGACCAAAAGTGTATTATCTTTCATGGACTGACACAAAACAAATTCCCATGCTTCAAAAATAGACCTCAAAATATCCCTTAAGAACTGCAGAAGTAAATTGAATTAGAACTTGAGCATTATCACAGATAGAACTGTTGCCCACAAGTACCTGGTATAAAACTGATCCATAATCACTTAAGAACATTTTATTTTTTAAGATTATTTTAAAGTATTTTTCCATGGTTACATGATTCATGTTCTCTCTCTCCCCTCTTCCTCCCCTCCCCAAGAGCTGACAAGAAATTCCACTGGGTTATACATGTATTTATTACTCAATACCTATTTCCATATTATTTATTTTTGTAATAGAGTAATCTTTTAAAACCAAAGCTCCAAATCCTATACCCATATAAACAAGTGATAAATCATATGCTTTTCTTCTGCATTTCTACTCCCACAGTTCTTTCTCTGGATGTGGTTAGCATTCTTTCTCATATATCCTCAAGATTGTCCTAGATCACTGCATTGCTACTAGTAGCAAAGCCTATTACATTTGATTGCCCTATAACATTTCAGTTACTGTGTACAATGTTCTCCTGATTCTGCTCATTTCACTCCACACCATGGAGGTCTTCCCAGTCTTTCTAGAAGTCAAGAAGTTCCTTATATCACAATAGTATTCTATCACCATCATATACCACAATTTCAGAATTACATTTTAAAAGCACATTACTATACCAAATATTCATACTCTCCAGGCCACATGAAATGAAATGAAAAAATTTCAAAATATGGAATGGAAGAAATCAAAATCATGTGAGAATAGCTTCTTGTCTGAGTTGTGCCAGAGATGCTTTTAGTGAATTTTCATTAGTGGAAGTACATCCTAATATTTTTATTTGGTGACAAAAGGCAGTTACTTTAAACACCAATGCAATAGTCTACAGATCATCAAACATAAAAGAATAGCAGGATAGCAATTTATCATAAGATTACTTTCTGAACTCTGTTGAATAATATTAGAGGAATGATTACACTAGAATGAGAAGTCAGTTTAACATGAACAAGAAATAATTAAAAATAAGGTTTTAAACTTTTTAAAAACTAATAAGCATTTATTGTCTTTTTTTCTTTTGCTCCAAACTTTCCTACCCTACCTTGGTAAAAAAAAAAGAAAAAGAAAATCCTTACAAGTACGGATAGTCAAAACAAATGCTCACATTGGCCACATCCAAAAATATAGGTCTCGTTCTGCATCTTGAGTACATCTACCCTGTTAGGAAGTAAGTAATATGAATCATCATTAGTTCCATGGAATTGTGGTTGATTATTGTATTGATTCATTGCACTGTTCTTAAGTCTTTCAGTCTGTCTTTAAAAATGTTATTATTATTATAGAAATTGTTTTGGTTCTTCTCTTCACTTCATTCTAAATCAGTTCATGAAAGCTTCCCAGGTTTCTTTCAAACTGCCCTTTTTGTCCTTTCCTATAGTACAATAGTATTTGATTAATTCATATACCACAATTTGTCCATCCACCTCACAGTTGATGAGTAGGCTTTAATTTCCAGTTCTTTGAAACTACAAAAATAGCCAACATAAATAATGTTGTGCATATTTTCTTCTTTTCTGATCTCTTTGGGGTACAGGCCTAGGTTTAGTTCTATTGCTGGGTGAAAGGGTATCTATAGTACTAAAGAGAACTTAGATAAATCTAGAAACTGCCTCTAGTATCCCTAGAAGATATTATAGACTGTTAACATAAAACTATTATCCTCCAATGAGTCTGGCCCTTTGGCACTTCAGTGTAAGGAATGGAAGAATTACAAACATAGGAGACTCAAGTACAAGAGTATTTTCTTATATATCACATATACTTAGTATTTATATGTGTATCCTTGAGGATAGACACTAGACACTTTTTTGGGGGGTTTCTCTTTGTATCCAAGGTCTAGACGAATATCTTGTACCTTACAGATGTTTTGTAAAAACTAATCAGGTTGAATTGGTATGTTTCTCTCAAGCTGAATTTTTTTTGTAGACAAAAATTATCTGCTCTATTTTACTTCTTGCCACTGTTTCCTTAACTCATTAGCTTTCATTGAGGGTAGGGATAAAATTAATAGTTTGTTTCATTAAGCTTCTTAATGAGAAGACCCTTCACCAGATCACTGGGCATGTCCTTTTGTTACTAAAGATAAACCCCAATTTAGGATTACTCTTTTTGCTACCTTTTTGTGGAGGTGCTAAATAACTGGGGAATGATGTATGAGCAATCGGTAGACAAGGAGGGACCTGTATCATTCACAACTTGGGACAGCCATCCAGATAATCAAAAGAGGTAAGACTTGAACCCCAGACATTTTTCAGCTGTTAAAATCCTAAATAACAGAATCCGAGGCTAATAAGACTTTGGCAATTCATTTATCCTCTCCAAAAATACAAGCAATCTCTAGGGAAGAAAAAATTCCATAATATCCTTGGGCAACTCATTCTCAGTCTAATTACTTACTCTATTACCTTTTTTTTTCTTGTCTGCAATCTGTATCCCTTATAATACAATTAATTTAATAAAAGCATATTTCTGATTTTTCTCTCCTTGAGAGAACTACAAGAATCAAAACTGCTCAAAATGACTACTAAGTCACATAGATCATTTAAATAAAACAAAATGAAATAATCAATTCCACCCCCCAAACTCGTATGAATGAGGATTACGTGAAGGTAGTTGTCAGTTGTATATGTAGTTCATTTTGAGAGATAATGAGAAACTTTAATAAAGTTTATATTATTATTTCCATTTGTATGGTCTCCTCTGATCATTTTATCTACCTTTAACTAGGCCCAGAAAATGCTTTTCTATCTCTCTAATTGATTTTCTATGTTAATCCCCACTGAAGCCATATACCAAATCTTTTCCCTCTTCCATCCTCTTATATCTCTTCCCCTCCCCATTTCTCTCAGCTGAGAACATTATGGAGAAAACTGAGGCCATTTGAAGTGAACTCTCCTTTTCCCCTTTCTCATCTTAAAACTGTTTGATATCGCCCACCATTCTCTCTTCCTGTCCCTCAGGCTCCAATTATGATTGGTAGGTCCCTGCCTGGAACTTCCATAGTATAAGAAAATTCAGCCACACTGCTCTAAATCTCTCCTTCTGGCTCATCTAATTGCTCCAACTCTACAACAACTGCCTGTCCTCTCCCCACCTTCAACTATATGACTCTACCTGCTTTGAGGCCAACTCAATGAATGGTAAGTCTCCAGCTGGAACCTCCTTTTGTATCATGAGAAAGTCCAGCCTATGTGCTCTCACTTTTCAGTCTGCCTCAACTCCAACCATTCCACCTCTAGACTGGCCTGTTGCCAATCCCCCTCCCTAGGCACTGTCCACCTCTTTACCTTTCCACTCCTTTTTATATTTGTTTTCCTATACTAAGAATGTAAGCTTCTTGAGAGTAAGGATTCTCTAGTTTGTTTGGTTTTTTTTGTCTTTATATCCCCAGTGCCTGCACATAATTAGCATTTAATAAATTTTCTATTTATTTATCAATTCATTATCTTTGGTATTATTGATTTAAATTGTTATTTAATTTTTATCTAGTATTTTTTAAAACTTATGATGTATTATATAGAAAAAAATATAAGGAGAGATTGTCATATATATTTATGTATGTCCTATGATGCCCAATGTCCAACAGGTGCTCAGTAAGTGCATTGAATGTATGTTCTGTGTCGTTTAAAAATATTCTAAGCCCTGGGAGACGACTCCCTGCTACAACTTCCTCTGATACCTCCCACTTCCTTTGTGGGAGGTGTCGGAGAAAGAATAAAAGAGAGTTTTGGCGCCTTTTGGGGTCTCTCAGCTCTCTCAATCCTGGAGACTCTCTTGGTCCTGAGCTCTCTTGGTGTCTTTTTCCGAGATCTACCTCCTACCTTCCCTAGATCTTCCCTTTCCTAATTAAATAAAAACCTAACAATAAGTGCTACTTGATCTTTGTTGAGCTCTGAAGAGCTCGGGTCAGTTTCCCTTCCTGGGCTTGGGGGCTACCTGGGCTTCCCTACCTTCCTTTCCCTTTCTACTCTCTTTCCCTTCTACCTCCTAAATTCCTTTTCACAGTTCTCAGTCAAATGACTCTGACTAGACTAACCATTGATCAAAGGGCTCTTCAAATCTATTCTCGATCCTTACTGCAATGTCTTATGAAAAAGGGGGAGGTATGAATTATTCTCCATTTCACAGAGAAAAATAGAAGTATGGAGATATTACAGTGGGTGGGAACTCTGTCCTAGCCCAGCTTAAGAGAATTTATCCACCCCATTGGACCTCCGTTTCATAGATGAGCTCTGGGTACCATCCCATTGCATATGGTCAGCTGACTTTTAAATCTATTCAAGGAATACAGGAACAAGATGGGGAAAAGTTAGATGGGGATAAGAATATGAATAATAGCTTACATTTTATAATGCTCTGTTGGTCGTCGAGTTTTACATACATTATCTCATTGGTTCCTCAGAGTGTTGTGCAATACACAGTATGGGAATTAGGATCTTCCCTCAAATCTGAGATTATCCAACTCCCACAGGTATAAATGGAGAATGTAGCCAGGTCTTGTTCTATATTCTTTCAATTATCGTATTATTGGATAGACTTCAACATGGCTCCCAGAAAAGGTGACCTGCAATGCAGTTCAGTGAAAGAGTAATCTATGGCATAATAGTCACCCCAGGAATGAAAAACTCATTCCTGGTTTTTGGAGAGCGTCTCTACATAAATTTAAGATCCTTGCATATTACCTGCAGGCTGGATGGTCACATTTGACCACTGCAAGGATCAAAGGTATTAACTCAACACAAAAAGTAGAAAAAGGGATTTGATAATAAAAATTTTTTAATTTTAGATGAAGAAGTAGAATCTAGAAAAGGTTTCCCTGGTTTGCCTAATTAGAATAGGATCTAAGGTCTTTTCTTTTAAAACAAACAAAAAAACACCACCAGAAACACTTCAGAAAGACTATGGGGTCTTACTCTTTCCTTGAATAATTCTTCTAATGCTCTACCTGCCAGTCTTTAAAATATTGCCCTTATCTGGCTGCAGTGCCACAATGTGCTTGGCATGCTCCTAAGCCCCAGTCCAATGAAGAATTACAAGACAGCATTGGATACCAGCCACATTTCTCCTACCACAAACCCATCTATTGATTTTTTACCGCAGAGTCCCTGCAGATGCTGCTAAGAATGCAGACCCATATAGCCAACAGTCAGATAGATAGAAAAACAGACAGATATAGACAGACAGATACACACACACACACACACACTCACTCACCAATCCATTATATTTTCCCCAAGTTTTATTTCTATTCTATTAATTTATCATCTTCTCGAGATCCTGGAAAGATACTTTACATCTGGCTCCCTAGCCCAAATAGGGGAGGATATTAAGGGCATAAAGATTTTGATCACTCATTCAATAAGAATTTAAGTACTGACTATGAGTCAGGAAATGTTTAAACTCATGGGAATAGAGATTGAGTTCAAATTTTACTTGAAAAATATATACTTTATTGGATGTCCCATTGTAAGATTAGAGGGGTAGATGACCACCAAACAATCAATATTTATTAGGAACTTACTATACGTTAGGCACTGAAGATACAGGAAAAAAGAAAGGCTTTTTGGCCCCAAGAAGCCTGCATTCTATTGGATTTCTTATTACAAGATTAAGAGGACGGCTCACCATGAGAGGATGATAAAAGAGAATCCTGTTTAATTCCGAGGTCTTAATGTAGCAGAATTAATGACTTAATGTAGCAGAATTAGTCAAATATATTCTACCAACAAAAAATTCAAGTAGCCAATAATTAGATCATTATATACTATTTTTTTACTGTATTTTTTAAAATTTAAATTTTTAAATTTTTTAAAAGGAAAACTTATATATTTGGTTTTTTGGTTAGAGAAGAAAGTAAATAAAAAGAAAGCCTAAGTTTCCAAAAGTGCTACCTGCCCAGCTGCCAAAAGAAAGTGGCAGGTACCAAATCAAATCATCTTGATCTGAAAGGACTATAAGTGGCCATGTAGTCTGAAAATGCCAAACTTGCTAGCCCCTGCATTTCAGTAAACCCTCATTAGATGAAAACATAATTTGGGAATGTTTACCAAAATAAAAATGCAACACAACACAGATAATGTTAATTTGTGGCTTTCTAAGTCAATAAGCAACCTAAGGGGTTCCATTTCAATTTAAGTTTGACATCACTGATCTAGTTTAACCCTTTAATTTTACAGCTGATGTTGTATTTGGGCATTCATGATTTTATTTAGAGAAATTCTGATTACTTTTTATTCTGACCAAAATATATAGCATATAAAGATTTGTTTACCAGAAAACATTTACTCCACCCTGGGGTTTTCAGGGTAAAAAAAAAGTATATAATGATCAAATTATTGCTGCCCTAAAGGTTAAGTGAGTCCCACAGGTGGGTAGTAAGTGGCAGAACTATTATTTGTATTTATCATAATCCAACCCCACTGCTCAATTCCCAGGAAGTCTGAATGTCAAGATAGATAAAATAGAGCTGGAAAGCAGGTATCACTTTTGTTGAAAGAGTAATTAAAGAAGAACAATTATAATGGAAACTATACTGTGCCTTCAACACTTCTGCTATATTTCAACTAATAAACTCTTTTCCTCACTTCCCTTTTGGTTAAATTGAGGAGCTATCCAGTTCTGTCACATGGATGCTTGGGACATTTGATTCCTTTCATTTACTCCAATTTCTTCTCTGAGTTTAACTCTTTTGCATCCCTGCCTGTAGAGATTCAAGGCAGGAGACTGCTTTCATCACAGTCTATAATGCCTTGTATCTATCTTACTATCACCAAAAATATTCATTTCTTAAAAAACAAAACCCAAAACAGTCCTTATCACTCACATTCTTCCTTACATAAACAGCCAGCTCTTTTCTAAAAGAAGAGTATCCCAATTTTTATCGATGCATAGCCCTAACTTCCTTCTGGACTCAGGTCAAGCAACACATTTTGCAGTAGTACTTTTCTGATCTCCCCATCTGTTCATGGCTTCCCTTCCTAAACTACTTCTTATTTATTTTTAAAATTACTTACGTACTTTTATATGCAGTTTTGTCATGTCCTCCAATAGAATGGAAGACCCATGAGAAAAGGAATTGATTCATTTTTGTCTTTGCATCCCTACCATCTAGCATAGTGCCTAAAACATAATCATCATTAAATGTTGGTTGATTGATCGAAGTGCCCTTTTTGGCAGCCAGTGCCATCCCCTCCTGCCTGCTTCAAAGATTGCTGGCAATGAATAGCTCTCTAGTTGATCCAAATCATCATTAAATATGACTTAGGTCTAGTATAAAGTGGAAAGTCAGGGAAAGGAAAGAAGTGGTAACTAAGATTTGTAGAGCTCTTCCTCTGAGATTATATTCCTCTTCCTACTATATGTACATAGTTGTTTGGATATTGTCTCTATCATTAAAATGTGAGGTTCTCAAGGACAGGGGCGTGTTTTTGCCTTATATTTGTATCCTTAAGGCTTAGTTAAGTGCCTGGCACACAGTATGTTGATGATAAAGGATAATGATGATGATGATAATGAATTTTGAGTTGTATATAGCAGTGATGCCTGCTGGAGATAAAGAGGTAGCCCTGACATGTTTTGAATTTGAAAGGCAAATGGAACTTGAAAGAAGTAGGCAGGAAGTTTTCAGCCAAGTTAGGGCAAATTAATTTAGGAGACCCTCAAAATTGAAGTAGTTTGCCTTGTGATGTGGTGCCCCTAAATGTTCCTTTGTGAACCAGTTAACAGTAAACAGAAAACAGAAAATATGAATAGCATCCTTTGGCATTCCTTCCTTAAATTAAAAGAATACCATTTAGATCTGTTATCTTGGAAAAGAGGTTGACAGATTTTATGTCTGGAATCTGTCCAGGAGAGTCTATAGAAGACACTACTAGAGTACATGTTTGGGTAGATAGATAATATATTTAATTAAAAAAACATTCAGGGGCTTCTGGGTTAAGATGGTAGCAGAGTAAAAAGCAGCTGCTTATCCTCTCCTAACCCACACATATAGGACTCCTCAAAAGGACATAAAAACAAATCCAGATGAATGAAGGGACCCCACAATGGGGCACAGCATTGAAGGTATGTGGGATTGGGGCATTTCCACGCTATAAGGGGGTGAAACAGCTCTCACTAAAACATGAGCTGAGCAACTCCCTCCCCCCCACACCACCTACAGGGCCAAAGCCAGCGCACAAGAGTTAGAGCAAGTTTGGGGCATCCATTAAGTCCTTGGAAGCTACCTGGGATCACCAGGGCCTACCACTGAGAGCAGCAAGACTTAAGACCCCAAGAGGCTGAAAAATGCGCGGACTTTGAACACAGACCTTGAGTGCAGGCTTGGAAGCGGATCCTGAGTGCAGGCATGGACCTTGGGTGGGGACCCAGTGCAGAGGGATACATGACTGTGGAAGCAGCTCCCTGAGACTGTTAATGGAGCTTCAGGCAGAGGAATAAGAAAGGGGACCACCAGGAGGCTTGACCCTGAGAACAACTAGACCTGAGACCTCAGGAGCCTAAAGAGTGTAGACAGACCCTGGGCATGAGGATAAACCTGAGAGGGCGCCTGGCTAACAATGGCAAGCCAGCCACAAGAACCCCAAAAGAGAAAGATCAACAAAAAGAAATCTTTAACACTCGACAACTTTTACACAGAAAAAATCCAGACAACAGAGCAAACAGCAGAGGAGAACAAACAAGTAATCATATCCAAACCTTCCCCCACAAAATGAAAATTGGTCACAAGCTCTTGAAAAGTTCAAATCTGAGATCAAGAGAAATATGGAAGAGATTTGGCAAGAGAAGTAGGAAATAGCTCAAAAGGAAATGAACAGGTTAAAAGACAGAAACTCCCAATTGGAAACCAAAATTAAACAGCTGGAAAACAGGATGGACCAAACTAAAAAGGAAAATCATAAGATTATAACAGAAAACCAGTCTCTAAAGACTAGAATTGGGCAAGTAGAAGCCAATGATCTCTCAAGACAGCAAGAACAAATAAAGCAAAGTCAAAAGACTGATAAAATAGAAGGAAACATGAAATACCTCACTGAGAAATTGACAGATCAAGAAAATAGATCTAGAAGAGACAATCTGAGAATCATCGGTCTTCTTGAAAAAGCAGAAATTAATAGAAATTTGGACTCCATACTAAAAGAAATTATTCAGCAAAACTGCCCTGAAGTTCTACAACAAGAGGGCAATATAGACATTGAAAGGATCCATAGATCACCCTCTACACTAAACCCTGAAAAGACAACCCCCAGGAATATAATAGCCAAATTCAAGAACTTCTAAGTAAAAGAAAAAGATTTACAAGAAGCCAGAAAGAGACAATTCAGATATCAAGGAGCACCAATCAGGATCACACAGGATCTGGCAGCCTCCACACTACAAGACTGCAAGGCTTGGAATATGATATTCAGAAAGGCAAAAGAACTGAGTCTACAACCAAGGATCACCTACCCATCAAAACTGACTATATACTTCCAGGGGAAAGTATGGGCATTCAACAAGATAGAAGGTTTCCAAGTATTTGCACAGAAAAGACCAGGACTAAATGGAAAGTTCAATATCCAACCACAAAAATTGAGAGAAACATGAAAAGGTAAATAAGAAACAGAGAGGAAAGAAAGAAAACTCATATTTTTTAAATTTGCTTCTTTAAGGGCTTCGATAAGATCTAATTATTTGAATTCCTACATGGAGAAATGTTATGTGTAATTCTCTGTAGTGAACTCTATTCACTATCATAGTATTCACTACTATAGTAATTAGAAGAATTATTCATAGGGAGAGGTTGGAGTATTAAATGGTCTAAGATGATATGGGGTGGGTGGAAAAGGGAGGGGTGAATAGTAGATGGCACCAAGAGAAACTTGAATGAATAAGAAAAATAGGATATTCTATACCACACAAAGAAGGCATGGGAAGGGGAGGGGATGAATACTATTATAAGAAGGAGAGGAAGAGAACATTAAGAGGTAATATTTAAACCTTATTCTCAGTGGAATTAACCCTGAGAGGGAAGAGTAGTTATATCCATTGGGATATAGAACTCTATCTAACCCTACTGAGAAAGTCAGAAGGGATAAACCAAGGGGAGCAAGGGAGAGGGGAGGTCAAAAAAAGGGAGGGGAGGAGAAGGGGGAGGGAGTTCATTAGGCTTTAAAAAATAAAAATAGGGGAATAATAAGGGAGGAGGTAGAAAGGGAAGTAAATCAAAGGAGGGGACAAGGGTTACTGGTTTAAAACAAATCACTGATTTAAAAGGAAATAGTGTAAGAGGAAGGGGTAGAACTAGGAGAGGATACCAAAATGTTGGGGAATACACAACTGATAATTATAACTCTGAATGTGAATGGGATGAACTCGCCCATAAAAAGGCAGCAAGTAGCAGAGTGGATTAGAAACCAAAATCCTACCATATGTTGTCTACAAGAAACACATATGAGGTGGGTGGACATACACGGGTTTAAGGTAAAGGGCTGGAGCAAAACCTTTTAGGCTTCAAATGAGAAAAAGAAGGCAGGAGTGGCAATTGTGATTTCTGACAAAGCCAAAGTAAAAATAGATATGATTAAAAAAGACAGGAAAGGTGATTACATCCTGATAAAAGGCAGTATAGACAAAGAGGAAATAACAGTGCTCAAAATGTATGCGCCAAATGGCATAGCATCCAAATTCCTAAAGGAAAAACTGGCAGAGCTTAAGAAGGAAATAGATAGTAAAACCATAATAGTGGGAGATCTAAATATTCCTCTTTCAGACTTAGATAAATCAAACAAAAAAAATAAATAAGAAAGAGATAAGAGAAGTGAATGAAGTCCTAGAAAAATTAGATTTAATAGATATGTGGAGAAAAATGAATAGGGACAAAAAGGAATACACCTCCTTTTCAGCTGCACATGGTACATCCACAAAGATTGACCATGTAATAGGGCATAGAAACATTGCAAACAAATGCAAAAGAGCAGAAATAATAAATGTAACTTTCTCAGATCATAATGCAGTAAAAATAATAATTAGTAAGGGCACCTGGACAGGCAAATCAAAAACCAATTGGAAATTAAACAATATGATTCTCCAAAACCAATTTGTCAAAGAAGAAATCATAGAAACAATCAACAATTTCATTGAAGAGAATGACAATGATGAGACATCCCACCAAACTGTGGGATGCAGCTAATGCAGTACTCAGGGGGAAATTTATATCCTTGAGTGCATATATTAACAAATTAGGGAGGGCAGAGATTAATGAATTGGGCATGTGACTTAAAAAACTAGCAAGCGAGCAAATTAAAAATCCTCAGATGAAAACTAAATTAGAAATACTAAAAATCAAGGGAGAAATTAATAAAATCAAAAGTAAAAGAACTATTGAATTAATAAATAAGACTAGAAGCTGGTATTTTGAAAAAACAGATAAAACAGACAAAGTACTGGTCAATCTAATAAAAAAAAAGAAGAAAACCAAATTAACAGTATCAAAGATGAAAAGGGAGACCTCACCTCTAATGAAGAGGAAATTAAGACAATCATTAAAACTATTTTGACCAATTATATGGCAATAAATATAGCAATCTAGGTGATATGGATGAATATTTACAAAAATATAAATTGCCTAGATTAACAGCAGAAGAAATAGAATACCTAAATAATCCCATATCAGAAAAAGAAATTGAACAAGCCATCAAAGAACACCCTAAGAAAAAACTCCCAGGGCCTGATGGATTTATAAGTGCATTCTATCAAACATTCAAAGAACAACTAATCCCAATAATCCCAATACAAATTATTTGATATAATAAGCAAAGAAGGAGTCCTACCAAATTCCTTTTATGACACAAATATGGTACTGATTCCAAAGCCAGGTAGATCAAAAACAGAGAAAGAAAACTACAGACCAATCTCCCTAATGAACATAGATGCAAAAATCCTAAATAGAATACTAGCAAAAAGACTCTAGCAAGTTATGAAGAGGATTATCCATCATGATACCAGGAATGCAAGGATGGTTCAACATCAGGAAAACCCCCCACATAATTGACCATATCAACAACCTAACAAACAAAAATCACATGATTATCTCAATAGATGCTGAAAAAGCCTTTAACAAAATACAGCACCCATTCTTATTGAAAACCCTGAAAAGTATAGGAATAGAAGGACCTTTCCTAAAAATAATAAACAGTATATATCTAAAACCATCAACAAGCATCATATGCAATGGGGATAAATTAGAAGCCTTCCCAATAAGATCAGGCATGAAATAAGGATGCCCATTATCAACTCTATTATTTCACATTGTATTAGAAACACTAGCAGTAGCAGTAGAGAAGAAAAAGAAATTGAAGGTATTAAAATAGGCAATGAGGAGACTAAGCTATCATTCTTTGCAGGTGATATGATGATATACTTAAAAAATCCTAGAGAATCAACTAAGAAGCTTGTAGAAATAATCAACAACTTTAGCAAAGTTGCAGGATACAAAATAAATGCACATAAATCATCAGCATTTCTATACATTTCCAATACATTAGAGCAGCAAGAGGTAGAAAGAGAAACACCATTTAAAATCACCCTAGACAATATAAAATACTTGGGAATCTATCTACCAAAACAAACACAGCAATTATATGAAAACAACTACAAAACACTTTCCAAACAAATAAAACTGGATCTCAACAACTGGAAAGTCATTAATTGTTCATGGGTAGGATGAGCTAACATAATAAAATGACCATCCTACCCAAATTAATATACCTATTTAGCGCCATACTTATCAAACTACCAAAAAACTTCTTTACTGAATTAGAAAAAACTATAACAAAGTTCATTTGGAAGAACAAAAGATCAAGAATATTGAGGGAAATAATGAAAAAAATGTGAAGGAAGGTGGCCTAGCAGTACCAGATATTAAACTATACTATAAAGCAGCAGTCATCAAAACAATATGGTACTGGCTAAGAGGCAGAAGGAAGGATCAGACTTGGGGTAAGTTACATCATCAAGACAGTGTATGATAAACCTAAAGAGTCCACCTTTTGGGACAAAAATCCACTATTTGACAAAAACTGCTGGGAAAATTTGAAAACAATATGGAAGAGATTAGGTTTAGATCAACATCTCACACCCTACAGAATGGGTGAATGACTTGAATATAAAGAGGGAAACTATAAATAAATTAAGTGAATACAGAATAGTATACTTGTCAGATCTCTGGGAAAGGAAAGATTTTAAAACCAAGCAAGAGTTAGAGAAAATTACAAAATGTAAAATAAATGATTTTGATTATATTAAACTAAAAAGCTTTTGTACTAACAAAAACAATGTAGTCAAAATCAGAAGGGAAACAACAATTTGGGAAAAAATCTTTATAAGAAAAAATTCTGACAGGGGTCTAATTACTCAAATATACAAGGAGTTAAACCAATTGTATAAAAATCAAGCCATTCTCCAATTGATAAATGGTCAAGGGACATGAATAGGCAATTTTCAGATAAAGAAATCAAAAGTATCAATAAGCACATGAGAAAGTGTGCTAAATCTCTAATAATTAGAGAAATGCAAATCAAAACAACGCTGAGGTATCACCTCACACCTAGCAGATTGGCTAAAATGAAGAAAGGGGAGAGTAATGAATGTTGGAGGGGATGTGGCAAAACTGGGACATTAATGCATTGCTGGTGGAGTTGTGAACTGATCCAACCATTCTGGATGGCAATTTGGAACTATGCTCAAAGGGCCATAAAAGAATGCCTGCCCTTTGATCCAGCCATACCATTGTTGGGTTTGTACCCCAAAGAAATCATAGATAGATAGACTTGTATGAAAATATTTATAGCTGCACTTTTTGTGGTGGCAAAAAACTGGAAAAATGAGGGTATGCCCTTCAATTGGGGAATGGCTGAACAAATTGTGGTATATGCTGGTGATGGAATACTATTGTGCTCAAAGGAATAATAAACTGGAGGAATTCCATGTGAACTGGAAAGACCTCCAGGAATTGATGCAGAGTGAAAGGAGCAGAGCCAGAAGAACATTATATTCAGAAACCAATACACTGTGGTAAAATCGAATGTAATGGACTTCTGTACTAACAGCAATGCAAGGGATCCATAAGGATTCTGAGGGATTATGAAAAAGAATGCTACCCACACTTAGAGGAAGAACTACAGGAGAGGAAACGCAGAAGAAAAGCAACTGCTTGAACACATGGGTTGATGCGGACATGATTCGGGATGTAGACTTGAAACTACCACACCAATGCAACTATCAACAATTTGGAGATAGGTCTTGATTGATGACATGTGTTAAAACCAGTGGAAATGCTCAGCGGCTATGGGGGGGGGGCGGTCAGGGGGTGAAGGAGAAAGTAAGAAAATAAATCATGTAACCATGATAACTTTTCTAAAAAATAAAAATTATTAAAAAAATCATTCATTTGTATTTTGGAGGGGTCTGCAGAGATCCTGCATCAATCGCCATTTAGATAGCTAACAATCCCTGCAATGATTATAAACCTGCTGAGATAGAGAGAACGTATACTATGGCTTGGAGCAAAGTCCACAGTGGGATCATTTTTGTCTGGGTGTATTCCAAATAGAAATGAGGGCTTCCTTTTCTCAAGTAGTGAGGGGTTCTAAATTCTAGATTGTAGTATACAGAATTGGGGTCATATAGTTTTTTCAAGCTTTGGCTGAGTTCCAAACACTGTTAGAGGTTTGGAATCTTGAGGAAAAGGCAGTTGGCTGGATCTTCCGTGGAGGGAGGTTGTGAATGAGCCGAGGTGTCTCTGACCTAACTTTAATATTGAAATTGAGCCTAGCTTTGACATATTTAATTAAGAAATTATTATTTAGATAAATCCTTTATATCTTCCTTTCCTATTACCATTCCTGCCTTTTCCCTCCCTTACCTTATATGTTGTGAAGTTAATAAGGAGAGGAATTAGAGAGGAGTTAAATCTGTGAAGGGTTACCTAATTGACAGCATTAGTTATAGTTGGTCAGTCATCATTTATTCTCTTTAGATAGCAATAGCACCTAGTAAAAACTGAGTTTAAGGCAGGTCCTTACTCAGACTCCATCTTTACTTCCCTTCCCCCACCTGAGGTTCCTGAGACAAATGATAGGGCTTTCCTTTGATCCACCTTCCTAACAAACCATCCTTCAAACAAAATAAATCCTTTTTGTGTTTCAACAACCCTAAATAGTATAATTTGTCTGTTAGTTATCAAGATGGAAAGAGACAACATACTCTGGGTTAGAGGAAGCTGGGGCATCCATCTTGAAGGAAGGTGTTACTTCAAAACAAGTCCCTTCCTGTGAAATTAACTAAAGCCTGTTTGTTAATTTCAGTCTAGTCTATTTCCCTCAGCTTGTGTTTGAGTCTAAGTCCCAAGTCTGTAAGCCTGCTGTGCTTGTCTGTTTAGTTTAATTTCTCTCTCCCTAAAATTCTCTGTTTCCCTTCTGAGTTATACTCCTGACTTCAGTCCTAATTATACCTTGAATCTCCTTCAAGCCCAGCCTGCCTGTAACCGAGATTACCCACTTAACAGATCTCCAACATCCTCCTTTCAATTTCCCTTATACCACACCTTTCATCATATTACCCACATTACAAGATACAGTTCAAGATTTTATTTTAACTGGTAAAATAAAAGTGAAAAGGAGCAAGAAGTAGAGAGACTGGCCTTGGTGTTGGAAGGCTTTCATTCAAACCCTGCCTCTCACACATACTCAACAGAGCAGCTGAGATAGATGGGGTGTTCAGAGAAGACTAGTACCTCCAGTGTGAGGGTTTGCTGAGCCCCCTTTTCTTCATGCTTGCGTTTTTCCTTTGGTGTCCACTTGCCACCCCGCTCTCACCTGTGACTCCAAGAAGCTATAGCATGTGCAGCGATCACATCCTCATGCATGCATTGCCAGAGCTAGCTCATGTTTGGGAGTCTCCAAAGGAAAATATGGGAGACAAGAGGTATTAGGTTGCCTACCAAACTGAAGGTCTACAGAGTCATTGTGCTGCCCACATTGTTGTATACCTATGAAATCTGGACAGTCTAGTAAACTCTGCCAGGAAAGTGAATTGTTTCCATTTGAAATGTCTCAGGAAGATTCTGAAGATTACCTGGCAAAATAAGATGCTGGCACTAAGGTCCTTTCTCCAGCTGAATGACCAAGTGTTCAAACTTTACTGCAGAGAGCACAACTCTGATGGGCTGACTGCATTATTCAAATGCCAAATACACATTTTCCTAAAAGACTATTTTGCTGAAAATTCACACAAGGCATGCACCCATGTGGAAGAGGTCAGAGGAAGTAATACAGGGACACTCTCAAGGTCTCTCTGAAGAACTTTGGTATTGATTGTGAGAATGAGAGACACTGGCACAGGACTGTCCTGCATCAAAGAAAGTGCTATGTTCTTGGAGCAAAGCAGAATTGCAGTAGCTCAAAAGAAATGTGAGGTGTACAAATTAGAAACCCAGCCCAAGTGTTTATATGGGCTATTTGCGCCTGATTTGTGGTACAGCATTCCAAGCTTGTATTGGTCTGATGAGTCATAGCTAGACATACTGTACATTGATGTACTGCGATCATTTTGGTCCTCTTTAAGTATGAAGGACAGCAACCAGTCAGCAGAGTGACTCTGGACAAGTCAACTGCCTTAATGTCCCCAAGCAATTCTCTAAGACTATTAGCAACAGATGGTTTTTTGGCCTGCATCGGTAAAGTTTCCACACTTGGAGTTTTCTGTACTAATGAAAAGGCAAGCTAGATAGTCTAGCTTGGAATTGAACTTAAAAGCTAATATGTTCTAAGTTTCTTTTGCTTTGATCAAGTTAAGAGTCAGATATAATTGAAAAAACAAACGAACAATAGCAATAAAATACTTATGAAACCCCAGGTCCAGGTTCCTCTCTCTCTAAAATGGAATTGAACTTAAAAGCTAATATGTTCTAAATTTCTTTTGCTTTGATCAAGTTAAGGTTAACTAAGTAAAAATTCACCTTATCACTTCAACACTTATGACTAAATGGGGTACTGAATTTTTAAAATTAATTTTTTTCAACTGACATACATTTATTTTTCCACCTTCTACCTCCCTTCACCCCCTTGTGGCGGGGAACAAAAACAAAATCCTTGTAATCTAATGGATATTTCCTATGGAATCAACATGTATAAAGGGGAAATCCTATTCATTCCCATGTCCCATTTGCCTAACCTCAGAATGACATAACCTTTTGTTTTGAGGTTTCTACTGATTTTCTTAACCAGATAAAGAATGCAAAGGTAGGTTGGGGTCAGATTGTAGGAGGTTCCAAAATAAAGAGTTTGGCATTTATCCTGGAAGCAATAAGAAGCCACTGAAAGTTTTGAATGAGGGAGTGACAATATAAAAACGACTTTTTAGGAAGATTAATTTAGCAGTGATGTTGTAGAGTGCAATAGAGAGACAAGGCAAGAACCTATGATACCTCTTTTGTAGAAGACTGACTACAGTACTTCCACCTATATTTTACCAGGAAAACACACAAAAATAAAACATTTTTGGTTGTTCATCTTGTTAAAGGAAAGTATGGTTATAATGATCTTCTTTCTTTTGTCTTAGCTCCATACTGTCTGGATATGAATTTCCAGTTTCTCTTTAAGGCAGCTGTTTTTAATTCTCCAGCTGGTACTGATTCTGCTTTTCCCTTTCAACTCCTCCATCTTAAATAAATAGTATCTTTACATGTTACCTAGAAAATCCCTAGGAATTATGGAACAAGTGGTTTTCCTATGACCATTTTGGTTACTTTCCTGGGAATCTCAGCTTGCTCTGAAATGCCATATTTTAAGACTTTGCTTGCTACCCAATTCAACAAATACTTATAAAGATACTAAGTTTAGATACTCAACTCATTCATCTCATTCATTTAAGAGAATGTAGACAATAACCCAGTCATTCCTGCATATCCTCTTATCCAGTTCCTCCTGAAAGTTTGCCAGAGGGCATCTACCCAATGGGCTGATGGCCTTACTTGATTTCTGACCTTCCTGATATTACAAGAGACCAGATTTGAATGTAGGAAGAGGAGTCTTCCTGACTCAAGGCCCAGCAGAAAATTCTATACACGGTGCCACCTAGCTGCCCCTGTGTCAAGGAGAAGTATAAGATAAAACAAGAGAGGTAGAATAGTGGCCAGTGGTGAAGAGAATTAAGTGTCAGACCCATTCCTCTCCTCCCTAGGATGTTTTTCTAACTATTACACTTACAGTCAACTTAAACCTGCTTTTTCTGAAGAAACAGAATTATAAGGCTCTCAGCATAGGAAAGGACCCCAGAAATGAAGTGGTACAACCTGAATCTGAGCTGGAATTCTCCCCAGAACATCTCCTGCCCCAAAAGAGAATCTCACCTTTATCTGAAAACTTCCAGAAATGGTGAAATTGCTGAGGCCCATTCCATCCTTGAACAACTCTAATAGCTAAAAGTGTTTTCTTTACTATTACAGTTCAAATCAACTGAAATCTGCCTTTTCTGAAATAGAACAGGGACTAAGCAGAATAAATCCAATACCTCCTTTTCATGACAGCCATACAGATAATAGATGACATCTATCCTAGCCCTGCCCTATGTCTTTTTCTCTAGGAAAAGAGAAGACTTGTTATTTATATGCTCTCAAATATCCTTCTAAATGATCCTAGCCCCTCAAAAGCAATAAACTACTTCTCAGTGGTCTCCTTCAGTACTAGAGAGGGTTTGATTCAAACCACAAGCACCTTACTTTTGTAGTATGAGGGTAGACTGGAATGAATGTGAAGGAAAAGTCAGAATACTTCCTTCGAAAACTTTTTTTTAAAAAATAGGCTAACAAGAGAGAACTTAAAAAGCAGGGCAACTCAACAGGGACAAAAGTAGGAAAGCAAAGAAGCCAGGCAAGAGCAGTGATGATTAATTAAGAAAAAAGGGAAGGACAGAAGACTTGGAAGTCATGTTGAATAGGTTCAGGAGGAACCAGTCACACTTGGGAAGACTGGAAATGACTTCATCATAACACCTTTCATATATTGTCTTTTATTATGCAACTTTAGGACTTAAAGTAATTTAAATATCCATTTTAAATGCAATTTTAGCACATCATTTTCTTCTTCCCTTAGTAAGATTTTATTGTATTTCTCCACTTATATATAGAGACAATTTTTAACATATTTTTTGACACTTTACAATCCAAAATCTCTCCATCTCTCTCCTCTCCTCTCCCTGAGTCAGCAAGTAATCTGATGTAGTTATTATACATGTGCTATCATATGATGCATATTTCCATATTAATCTTATTGTGAAAGAAGACATGTATCACATATACAAGAAAAAAATCATGAAGGACAAAGTCAAAAATGGAAGACTCAATCTTCATTCAGACTCCATCAGCTCCTTCTATAGTAAATAACATTTTCCATCTTGAGTCCCTTGGAGGTGTCTTAGATGCTTGCATTGCTGATAATAGTTGATTATTATACAATACTGCTGTTACTCTGATCACTTCACTTTGCATCACCTTTGTAAAAGTCTTTCCAGGTTTTTCTGAAATCATCCTATTCATCATTTCTTTAGGCACAGTAATATTCTATACAATCATACACTACAACTTGTTCAACCATTCCCCAATTGAAGGACATTTCCTCAGTTTCCAATTCTTTGCCACTATAAAAAGAGCTGCTATAAATATTTTTGTACAAATAGACCCTTTGTTAGCACATTATTTTCAATTTAACTGGGAATAAATATAAAAAAAAGTAAAGCCAAAATTAGATACCTCTATTTTAAGTGGGCTCTGATTCTTCCTCAATCCTATTTCTTGTCTCAGAAGGGTGGGGAGGATATGCATGGCCTTTTCTAAAATTTCTTGGAAGAGTTATAGAAAAATCTGGTTTATCTGGGCCAATAGTTCTTTAAATGGCATTTTTTTCTAGACAAGCAAAAAAAGGGGACCAGGAACTAGAACCACATGTTGTTATTGTCTGTTAGCTTCTCTAACACTTTGTCTTTCTAGTACTTCAGGAATATTTAATTAAATGCAACAAACAGTTATAAATTAAGTGATAAGCATTCATCAAATGCCTAAGATGTGCCAGATACTCCTAGCAAGTACCAACTCTAATAATTAAAGGCACTGGGAATAAAAAGGCCAACCCCTCCCCTGAATTCCAAAAAAAAGATGTTACATTTTACTGAAAGGGTATATGTATATAAGTGAGTAGCTAAAATATCTAATCAAATTCAGTTTCAAGGAGAAAAGAATGCTCATAATTAAGGCTTTCGCTAGAAGAAAAACATCAATTATTTCTCACAATCCTTCTAAGAGAAGGTAAACATTCCCATTACTATTGTCCTTTCTCCTCAACAGCTCTAGTAGCTAATCTTTAGGTCTTTTAGACTCAGAAACCAATAGATTCCTTGGGTAAGAAAATTAATCTTCCTCCCTGTTTTCTAAGTAATATAAATGGTGATCTTTTCTATAAAGGCAAAGAAAGAGGAACTAATTTTGTATTCAAAAATGAAGGAGATGCAATGTAACTTACAGAATAGCCAGTGTTGAAGATAGTCAAGTAAGGAAATGAGTAGAATTTTAAATCAGGTTTTTGTTCTATTTCTCTCTTATTTTGCTGAGTTTGGAGTATTCTTTGACAGCCATACTAATGAGTTAGTTTCTGGTGATTATATGACCTATAGAAATTGCCTTTACCATCAGTTCCCTCAAGAATGCAATCTGAATCCTGTTTAGGTAGGAACCAAAGAGAATAAGAATATGTATATATGCATATCCACATGCTTATGCGTGAGTCTGCATGTAGAAAGACAGATATGTACGTATCCCAAATGCTCACTGTATAGTTCCAAAATTGGATTACCAATCTTGTTCTCTTTTCTCCTGCTCGTTGACCCAATCTACCTCAGAATGAGCCAAATGGAGAATGAGTCATTAACACTTGCGGAAAAAAAAAGCTATTCTTTTAGAAGACAAATTGAGCAACATTTAGTCTATTTGGCCCTGTTGGCTCTTCACCCCAGGAGAGTACTTTACAGTTTATTCTCAGAGGTGCTCTTCTCAATTTATCAAAGATGTTTTCCCTAGAAAAACATGCAGCTTTAGACCTTTTAAGTAGAAAGAATCAACCAGAGGGACCTTTGTCCAGCTATTATCCTTTCTTCAGCTTATTCAGATCCTGCCACAATTTGAGGGAGTCATTCTACATCCCTTTTGCCACTTAAACTCATCTTCCATGCCTGAGGAAGTTTCAGGTTTAAAGAATGAACTCCCTTAATTCTCATTACTTGACTGGAGTTCAAATCAGAGAGGGAACTCTATCTAACTTTTATTATCAGGATACTCACTGACACTTGCTTGTTACCGGAGTCAAGGAAAAGGAAATGTGTTCATCTTAAGTGTCCTTTGACAAGAAGTCTTGGGGGAGGAGGGTCTGGACACAGATATAAATAGTCACTCAATACAACATTTTGTGATAATTGCTATGGAAAGCCTAGTCATTACTAGTTGGAGATGGGGATGGTTGAAAGTGGCAGATTGTAGTTCAACATCAGGAAAAATTATGTGACAGAGTTGTCCAAAACTAGAATTGGCTGTTTGGGGAAGTCAGCCTGGATGAATACTTGTCTGGAACACTTTTCTTCCTTTGGTATGTGTTGGACTAGATGACTTCTGAAGACCCTGTCAATGAAGTCAAGTATAGTACCTCATGAAAAACCAGAAGCATAATAAGTAAGCTACTCCAGTAAAGGCTTCTGTGCCTTTAATTGTGAAATAATAAAAAGAGATCTGAAGTTACTAAGGCTCTGTGTCAGGATAAGAATTTGCCTTCAGGTTTCCTTCTTTAGGAGAGAAAGGATTAGGAGAAGTCATCGGCAACCACCCATTTGCTGTCATTCCTTTTTATTTGTTATTGCTCAGATGTTTTTTACCCTTTCTTTCTTCAGTTCATTTTATAGATAAGGAAACTTGGGCAAACTAGGTTAAGTGATTTGCTGAGGATCACACAGCTAGTCAAGCATCTGAGATCAAATTTGAAGTTAGGTCTTTTTGATTCTAGGGCTAGTGCTCTATGCACTGTGCCACCTGGCTGCCTCATACTTCCCTTCAGAGCCATCATTTTAGTCAGCCTCCAGTGCTGCATCCAGGTTTGTACAACTACTATTGTAGAAAGGCTGAAATTAATAGAAACATGCAGCATTGCTTCTCTTCTGCCCCTGAGGCAACTCAGCTTGCGGGGGCTTAGAAATTAGCCAGAAGACTTGAGATTCTTCAGTGAACATTTTGCTTTAGCTCAGGTATTACTGAATAGCAAGATAACAAAAGTTAGATGTAATTCACTCAGTGATCTGAACTCCAGACAAGTAATGGAGAATTAAGGGAGTTAAGTCATTAAACCAAGAACTTCCTCAGGCACGAGGATGAGTTTTGACTATGTGATAGAGGCAAGTCTTGCCTTTTACCTACCTCAATTTCCCTTGCTGGGGAAGTAATAATGGCTTAGTTATATATATGAAGAAAACATCAAATGGTGGAAAAGACCCTTGCAACTCTTAAAAACTTGGTACAGCCATGTGGAGACATTGATGTGTCTCCTCAATGTAGTCAATTTGTTACAGCACAAGTAAAACATTTGGCCTCTAGGTGTCTACATGGTGCAATGTTAGACCTGCAGTTGGAAAAACCTAATTTTAAATCCAGCTTCAGATACTTAACTACTTTGATGATCCAGAATAAGTCATGTAACCTTTCTCAGCCTCAGTTTTCTCATCTGTAAAATGAGGATAATAATATTACTGATTGCACAGGGTTGTTGTGAGGATCAAATGAAATAAGATTTGTAAATGACTTTGTAAATCTCAAAGTGCTATGTCAATACTGGCTATAATAATAATAATTATTATTATTATTACTATTATTATTGTTAGAAGAGAATTAGATAGCTTTTAAATGATATTAGCAAGTGATAAGTATGTGTGTCCTAAAAAAAACTAAGTATCTCCATGGTGCTGTAAAAGAACACTGGAGGAGTAGTTGGTAGTTCAGTAGATAGAATGCCAGGACTCAAGGTGGGAGATCCTGGCTTCAAATCCCATCTGAAGTACTTCCTAGCTATGTGACCCTGGGCAAGTCAATTGGCCCCAGTTTCCTAGCCCTTACCACACTCTTCTGCCTTAGAACCAATATCTACTATCAATTATAAAGAGAAGGTAAGAGGTTTTTTTTAAGGCATTGGATTGGGAACCAGTGGATCCTGGTTCAAATCCCACCAAACTTGCCATTTACTATCAGTATGACCCTGTACACTCACTTACTCTGTTGGCATCAGTTTCTTCATCTGTAAAAAGGGGGAAGTAGACCATATGGCCTCTAAATTTTCTTTCAACTCAAAATATTTGATAACTATGATATATATTATATTTTTAAAATCTTTACCTTTGGTCTTAGTATCAATTCTAAGACAGCCAAGCAAACAAGGTTAAGTGACTTGCCCAGAGTCGCACAGCTAAGAAATGTCTGATGCCAGATTTGAATCCAGGTCCTCCTGATTCCAGGCCTGGTTCTCTATCCACTGTGCTGACTAGTTGCCCTGATACTATGATGCATTGCATACATCTCTTTTCTACATTCGCACTGCCCCTGTTGAGATATTATCTCTCCCTGTACTACTGCAATAAGTCTCTCAATTGATCTTCCTATCTTCAGTCTCCTTTTTCCCTACAGGATGTTGACAAATTTATCTTCCTAATTCACAGATCTGATCACATTACTGACTCAATAGTTCAAAAGCCGTTACTGTCTCTTCATTGCCAATGAATAAAATCCAAACCTGGCACTTAAGAGCCTCTACAATATGACCTCTACTTTTCTCTCCAGCCTTGGAATTTTAGACATGGAAAGGCCTTAAGAAATAAGCTAATCTAGGTTTGTATCCCAAAGAGATAAAAAAAGGGAAGAGTAAGGGGTTGTTCCTCAATTGGGGAATGGTTGAACAAATTGTGGCATATTATGGTGATGGAATACTATTGTGCTGAAAGAAGTGATGAATCAATTGGTGGACTTCTATAAGAACTGGAAAGAACAACATGAACTGATGTGGAGTGAAATAAGCAGAACCAGGAGAACATGATCCTCAGTAAGTGAAATACTGTGGGATGATCAAATGTAATAGACTTTGCTACTAAAAGCAATGCAAGGATCCAGGACAATTCTGAGGGACTTATGAGAAAAAATGCTATCCATATCTGAGAAAGAACTGTGGGAGTAGAAATGCAGAAGAAAACATATGACTTATCACTTGTTTATATGGGTATAGGATTTGGGGTTTTGGTTTTAAAAGATTACTCTATTGCAAAAATGAATAACATGAGGGGCAGCTGGGTAGCTCAGTGGATTGAGAGCCAGGCCTAGAGACGGGAGGTCCTAGGTTCAAATCCGGCCTCAGACACTTCCCAGCTGTGTGACCCTGGGCAAGTCACTTGACCCCCATTGCCTACCCTTACCACTCTTCCACCTATAAGTCAATACACAGAAGTTAAGGGTTTAAAATAAAAAAAAAAAAGAATAACATGGAAATAGGTTTTGAGTAATAATATATGTATAACCCAGTTGAACTGCTTGTCAACTCCAGGAGGGGGAGGGAAGTGAAGAAGGGAAGGAGATAAGAATCATGTAACCAAGGGAAAAATTAAAAAAAAATACACAAAAAAGAAATAATGTAATGTGGGGGTATCTAGGTGTCATGGTGGATAGAGCACCAAGTCTGAAGTTGGGAGGACCTGGGTTTAAATCTGTCCTCAGACATGCCCTACTGGTATGACCCAGAGCAAATCACTTAACCCTGTTTGTCTAGCCCTTGCCCTTCTGTCTTAGAGTTGTTATTAAGACAGAAAGTAAGAGTTAAAAAATTATCTAATCCAACTTAAACCTGAAATAGGAATATTCTCTATATACCTCTAACAAAGGTCTGTTTGAAAAGTGCGGTATTCCACTGGCTCTGGAGACAGACTGAGATTAAATTCCCACCTCTGATGCTCTGTGACATCAGACAAGTCACGTTTAACCTCAGTAGGCCTCAATTTCCTCCTATAAAAATGAAGAAGATTCCATTAAATGTCTTCTGAAGTCTCTCACAGCTACAGATTTAGGTTCTAGGAGAACTCCTCAGTCAATTCTAATTGTGAGGAGGTTGTTCTTTAAAATAGATGAAATTTGCTTTATTGTAGTTTCTGTCAGCCTTAGTTCTTATCCTGGGGAGTAAAAATTTAAGTCTAATTTGTCTCATATATGGCAAGTCACCAAATATTTCAAGTCTGAAATCACATTCTCTCTAAGTCATCTTTCTCTAAGCCTAAACACTACCAGTTCCTTGAACCAATCCTTATGTGACATAGTTTTGAGTTATGGTAACCCTTCTGCTGGCTGTGCTCCATCTTGTCAATGGTCCTCTTAAAATGTGGCATTCAAAATGAGTACAATACTCTCTACATTGGACCAAGACAAAATACAACAGGACTATCACCTACCTCACTCTCACTCTGTACAATATATATCTCTGTAAATGCAATCTATGATTCCATTCCATTCACTTTTTGGCTACCACATCATACTATTAGTTTATATCAACCGAGATTATAGTTAAGTTTCCTCTACTTTCCCTCATACATCCTGAACTCTAACAAAACTAGAGTACTTGGCATTTTCCAAATATTCCCTGTGTTTTCTTACGTTTTTTCCCCTTATGACAACACTTGGCCATTATCCTCTTTTGATCTATTTTCAAGCAGCCGCAGCTGCTCAAATAACCTTTGAAGACAATAGCTACTTGAAGACCTAAAATTCTTGCCACCTGAATCCCTGGCATTGTCAAATGGTTAAACATCAAAAATAGATATGATTATTGGTAGAAATGATATTAAAGGAACTGCACTGTCATCTGCTTTACTGCTGTACCTTAAGGACTATAGATAGGACTTTTCCATCTGACTTGTAGCTGAAACCTATTTGTGTTTTCTTGTTATATGGTTATATTAGTCCTTAAGAGCAGGGATTGTCTTTGCTTTTTCACTCGTACTCCCAGTACAAGTTTTCTTTGAAAACAAAGGACAAACATCATGGGGTGATATCTTGATGTGCATGTGAACTGGATTTATGTGAGGCAAAGTTGCACAAAATCTTCAGCCTCATTCCTTGTTCCAAAGTCATAGAAGTCTAGCGGTAAACCAAAAAAAAAACCCTCCAGGACAACTGGTGGTGGCTTGGGATGCAGTGGATGACCTTGGTGTTTTCAATGTCTAACCAAGCTCTAAGTGCTCCATAATAATACCTGCTTCTGCCATCTTTATGGCCATTGGAAAAAAACTCTTCTATTCCACCAGGGGAAGTCTTCACATGGGGGAATTGAGGAAGACATATCCCTAACTCACCAACAGGTTTGAGGTCTACTGGTTATCCTCATCCTGGTTTAGGCCATCTGCCCAGATGGTTTTAACCAGATAAGGTGTGTCCCCTACACCTGTTATACAGCCTCTTGGAGTCACAGGTGAGTGTTGAGTGGCAGGTAGGCACTAAAGGTGGAAGAGCAGCCCTGAAAAGGTCCTGCCAAGCTCTCATGCCAGTGGTGCTAATCCTCCTTAAATACCCCATTCCCGGTGCTTTAAACATTAAATTACTTTAAAAATTACTTAAGAAAATAAAAATTACTTAATAAATCCCTTTTCATTCATTGATTATCTTATGCTATTCCTTCTCAATTCTCCCAGATAACTCTTTCCTATATCTGAGGGTTCAACTGAAAGGCAACACTTCCATGAAAACTTCCTCAATTCTTCCTAGAAACAGGTAATCTCTTCTGTATTTGAGCTTCCACAGAATTTTGTCAGTATTTCCTTCACTGCACGTTCACCTTCTGCCTTGTAATATAATTATTTGGGTATAGGTCTTATCTCCTTTAATATGCTTAAATTCAATGATGGCAGTGATCCAATCTTTGTAACTTACATAGTACATAGAAATGCACATAATAGGCATTCAGTAAATATTTGTTGCACGAATTTCTCTAAAATTTAAAGGTGAGAGGAAAACTGCATGCAATATTTTAAGGGATAATCTTTTAAGTCTTTGCTAGTTTCAGCTTGTGTAACAGATTATAGAGAAGAAGGGATGTTAACTAACCAATAAAATTTTTCTACTTAGGGAAAGCTATACTGTGGGGAAAATCCTTACTTAAAAGACTGACCAGCATTGCCTGCTTAATTATTTGATAATATCCATTTAGTATCTATCATTTTACTACAGAGTTTGGTTAGATACAATTAGCCTTCAGAAATAGTGGTTAACTTATTGAATTATTTATTAATTTATACCTTTTAAGTAGGTGGAGCTGACCAAGCTCCCAAGAAGGGAGCAACTTAACCACTTAACCATTGTGGTATAGGTAACACAGAATAGTGGGAAAAGTCCTGGGTTTTAAGCCAAGAGACCTGGGTTCAAAACCAGATATTACCACTTCTTAACCTGTATGACTCTGGCCAAACCACTATTAATCCCATTAAGTCTCAGTTTCTTCATCTGTAAAATGAAAAGGCTTATTAAGACTAGATCAGTGGTTCCCAAACTTTTTTGGCCTACTGCCCCCTTTCCAGAAAAAATATTACTTAGCGCCCCTGGAAATTAAATTTAAAAAAATTTTAATAGCAATTAATAGAAAAGATAAATGCACCTGTGGCCATCATTGCTACCCTGGATTGCTGCAGCACCCAGCAGGGGGCAGTGGTGCCCACTTTGGGAATCACTGGACTAGATCTTTGAGGTAATTTCCAGGTTTAAATCGATGACCTCTGCTTCAGAGTTGGTCCAAACTAGGTTTTTTTTTTTTTAAACCTTTACTTTCTGTCTTAGAATCAATACTATGTATTTGATTCTAAGGCAGAAGAGTGGTAAGGGCTAGACAGTGGGGGTTAAGTGACTTGCCCAGGGTCACACAGCTAGGAAGTGTTTGAGGCTAGATTTGAACCCAGGACCTCCCGTCTCTGGGCCTGGCTCTCAATCCACCTTGATGTCCCACAAATCGGAGATTTTAACCTGGAATCTGTGGAATTAAATATATATATATATATCACATTTCAATATATAAAACATTTCAAAATAATTGGTTTCCTTTATAATTCAATGTAGTTCATTTAATGCCTTTAAAAACATTATCCTTGTAAGTGAGCCACAGGATTTACTAGGCTGCCAAAGAATCCTGGGCACAAAAAAGGTTAAGAAACCTTGGTCTCAACAAAGATAAGTTAGCTGAGATTGGTGCTATGTTTAAGAGAAAAGCTTTCAAGACTCAAGATGAAATGGGTTGCACAGGGGATTTTAACAGGGTTAGGATAGGAAAAAATGGATTCCTTCCCAGATCCTTCTAAGGCAAGCCTTTGCAATGTGCTTTTATAATTTGGTCTGAAGTTAAGTCCTCCAATGTTGATATACCCACTCTCAAAGTACAAATGTATATATATATATACACTGAATCCAAATACTAGTAATTTTTTCATTACTATCTATCATTTTGACAATTCTTCCACTAGCTTTTAGTACCAATAATTGAGAGTTACCTGCTTGTCCAGGGAAAATTACAGGTTGAAGTAGCTGGTTTTCAATTGGATAATGGCTGTGATTTTCATGAATGAGTCATTAATTCTCCCAATACTCTGAACACCACACTTCTAATTAAGAAAATAATTTAAATTTCTTACAAAATCAGTCATTGCATTGATTTGTTTTTAAAGCAAATGGACTTTTACAAATTTTCTTCTATAAAAACAATGTTTTTTCCAGAGTGGCTCTCCCCACCCCTTGCCAAATTTAAGTGTGTGGGTTGACTTCATTTACCAAAACACTGAAATCTTCCTTACATAAGGACACTTGTAAACTTCTAAAGTCAAGTCAAAGGGTTGTAGTACATAAACATAGCATATTTTAAACTATTATTTCAGGTGCTACTTGCATTTGCTTAGTCAGGTATTTGGATTTATTCCAATAACTACTTGTTTCTGTAGAGGAAATTCAACTTTCTGCTGATAAACTTTAACGCTAAAGAAAATATTAAGCAAGTCTATAACGTGCAAGACAAATTTCTATTCCTACAAGAATGGAGAACAGGGATAATTTTGAAGTGATCTTTAAGTATTATGTGTTATGTTTGTTTCAGTCAGTAATGCATAAATTACATGTTTGCTTCTTCACAAAAGAGGTAAAAAAGATTTAGAAGTAGGACCTTCCCTTTCCTTAGTATATTTCTATAGATACTTGATGTAATTAATATGGTATTCTCTCCAATAATGCAGATTGCAACTCATCCATGCCTTTTTATGCTGGTGTTCAGTTCTAAATCTATAGTCCTGTGATCTTCCCATAAAACTTTCATTTGGATTATCCAATGTGCTATAGATTATCCTCTGGGTATTTTGACATTGTGTGGATACTAGTGAGTACCTGGACTATTCATTTGCTATCCTTCCCTGTTGTTTCAATACCAATCTATCTCTTATCCTGATTGTAAATCTCTGATATCTTTTAGGGAACTTTTGATAAGCCATTTTACTTTGGTAACTTGCTGTAGTGTAATTATATCCACCACACATTTCTCACCTTTGGGTGACCCACAATTTAAATCCTTTGCAGATTGTCATATCCCACAGTTTGTGATCATTGTAGCATCACTGGAATAATATTGGTGTTAAAAAGATAAGCTTTCATTTCAAAAAGAAGCTTGGAATCACTTCAACCCTGCACAATTTCCCAAATGCAATTGAAATACAGTTTACTTTCTTATTCCTCTTTAATTGTGGGCCCTATTTACTGTCCATCTGCAGGATTTGTTAAAGGCTCAAATAGTGATGAATCAGCTCTCTGCTATGCCCATACAAATGAATAGCATGGTCTAGAAAAGTTATTCTCTATCCACTTGGGTTTTCCTGTGTGGATGGGGTGACTATGGATCTCATTTAGGTGACAGAAATGTTCTTGAGCTTGATGTAAATACCCACTGAAAGAATGAAAGAAACATTATAAAAAAATACATGGATCTAAAGGAGATGGAAATTTTGACCTGTGTTAGGAGGTTAAAGGACTGAAGAATGTGCCAAGGAGGAGAAAGAGAAAAAGGACTGTTGAATGCTTGGAGCTAACAGAAATAATAGAAGAGAGAACTTGACCCTTTTAGGAAGGGAGAGCTTTTCGTACTCTAAGGAATTTTTATATGGATTTATTGGTAGCATTGGAAGTAAGAAATAACTAGTAAAGGTCAAAACAAAAGTAGTGGTAATTGATGACTCCCTGTTAGTTAAATATTACTAATAGAAAAGACAGCTTTCCTTTCTAGGGCATGTATACAGGACATGCCAAAGTAGATTTAATGTAAACATTTATTGAGAGGAGAAACAAGATAAATTAAATAGTGACAATAAATGTCACATAGAAGATAGTGTTAGGATTGTTTAAAGGAGAGAACCTTTTATGTACCGAGTATAGAAGAAAAGGGAGAAACTCAATCAATCAATCAATAAGTATTTATTAAGCACCTTCTCTATAACATGTACTGGGCTAAGCACTGGGGATACAAAAAGGACAAAAGACTATCTAATTTAATGAGGGAGACAACAAGTAAACAAACAAAAATGTACAAAAGCTTTATACAGGGAAAGTGGAAAAGAATTAACAGAGGGAAGGGACTAGAAAGAAAAGGAGTTTGGGAAGGCTTCCTGTAGAGAAAAACATGTTAGTTGAGACTTAAAGGAAGCCAAGAAGGTCAGTGTTTACTGAGTGTAGGAAGAAGAACATTCCAAGCTTTAAGGACCGCCAGAGAAAACGCCTGCAGCCAAGAAATGGAGTGTTTTGTCCATGAAACAGGCAAGGAGGTCAGTGTCACTGGTCTGAAAAGTACATGGTAGGGAGTAAGATGTAAGAAGATTAGTAAGTTAGGAGAGGGCATAAAGGCTTTGAATGCAAAAGAGAGCATTTTATGCATTTGGCTCTGGAAGTAATACGGGGCCACTGAAGTTTATTGTGCAGAGAAATAACACGGTCAGACCTATGCTTTAGGAAAAATCACTCTGGTGGCTGAATGGCAGATGGTTTAGAAGATGGTAATTAAATCCATGGAAGCTGATGAGATCACCAAGTGAAGCAGTACAGAGAGGGAAGAGAGGAGGGCCTAGGACAGAACCCTGAGGGACATCAATGGTAACAAAGATCCAGAAAAGGAGTCTGGGAAGGAACGCCAGGTACATAGGAGGAGAACTAGGAGAATTGTGTCCTGAAAATCTAGAGCAAATATCAAAGAGAAGAGGGTGATCATCAGCATCAAGAACTGTAGACAGTCAAAGAGAATGAGGATTTGGCTACTAAGAGATATTTGGTCATTTTTGGGGGGAATAGTTTTGGGGGAATGACAAAGTTGGAAGCTGGGTTGTAAGGAATTAAGAAGAAAGTGTGAGTTAAATAGAGGCTTCTATTACAGATGGCCTTTTTAAGGAGTTTAACTTTAAGGAACAGAAAAGATATAAGATGATAGTTAGCAGGCATGGATGGATCCACTCAGGGTTTTTTTGTTTTTGTTTTTTTAAAGCCTGGGGAAGAAATGGGTATGTGTGTTGGCAACAGAGAAGAATCTGGCAGAGAAGAAGAGATTGAAAATAAGTGATAGAGTGGGGATGACAGAGGAAGGCAGGCATTGTCTTAGAAGAGATGGGATCGCTTGTCCAGGTTGAGGGGTTAGCCTTGGTAAGTTAGTAAAGTCAACTCATCATATGAGACAGATGAAAGAAGAGGCAGAAGGCATAGAAGTGATAGGAGATGGGGAAGAATTAAGAAGAGTGAACGGTCTTACTTATTTTTTCTGTAAAATATGAGTCAAGGTTCTCAGTTGAGAGGGTAGGGGCGAAGGGGTGCATTGGGAAGTTGTTCTCTCTAGAGGATGCATTAGGTTTGAGTTTGGGCCAAGGTGGAATAACTTGTGTTTGACAATTGAGACTTGTCAAACCCGATGAATCATTCTGAGTGATTCATATGGGAAGAAATAATACTGCCAGAAGGAACTTGGACAATATTGCTGAAGATGATGAAGTCCTAGGCAAGAAACTAAAAACCCTCAGGGGCACAGGTATAGACAAATGAAACTAGGACTTTTTAAGACAGAAGTGGATCTAGGAAGAGAAAAATTGATTAAGTAAATGGTGGCTAATGAATGTTGCTTTGCATTTCCTTTGACATCTTGAACTTGGGAATAAAGGAGAAGGAAAAGATACTTCTTGCTAGATTCAAGCATCCCAAAATGGGGCAATGACCCAGTATAGTTGCAATCCTTAGTGTTAAGTACCAGAAATGAGATAATTATTCAACTCAATATATTAATAAGGTTAATAAAAACACGATTTCTCCTCCAAAACTAAGCTACTTGAAGAAATTTATTAAATGAAATAGGGATGCTTATTTTCTCCACAAATGAAAAGTAGTGACATTTAATAAAAATAATGGCTAGCATTTATATAGAGCTTTTGACTAGCACTTTATAAATATGATTTAATGTTATCTTCATAACAACCCTGGGAAGCAGGTGCTATTACTATTATCCCCATTTTACAGATAAGAGACCAAAATCAAGTGATTTGCCTAGGGTCACACAACTACTTAAGTGAATGAGGTTGGATTTGAATTTGGGGGTCTTATTGACTTTAGGTCTAGTGCTCTACCCAATCAGTCATCTGGCTGCCTATGCTTTCATTTCTAACTTTAATTTAAAACAGATCATGTACTTTTTTTTTTTTGTAATCATAAGGATGTAGTTAAAAGCCAGTGTTTTGGGAGAAGGATGGCATGAAATGTTTCCTTTTTGTTTTTTAATTCAAATCTATATTAGTGGATTCTTGAAGGTCAAAAGCTCTGAATTAACATCCTCAAGGACCTCAATGCTTCAGTCATCTATACCTGAGAAATTTAAAACTTTCCTGTAGAAGGGCTACTTTCAAAAGTGAACACACTTCAAAATCCAACTCCACAGTCATTTACTTTTCCGATTAAATTCTGCCTTTCAGATTTGATAGGGTCTGGCAGCCTAAAATGAATTTTAATTCAGACAGTCCAAAAATATCTTGTGCTACAATGGAAAAAGCACTGGACAGACATATGCCTGTAAATTTACATTTGTGAATCCTGTTTATTACACAAGTGTGTCACAAACACGGCAAGTCACCAGTTCTCTTGGCCACATTTTCCTGATCTGTAAAATGAGAGACTAGACTAATGACTGCCCATGTCCCTTCCATCTCTAAATCCTAGGATCTGATGACCTGATTTTGCCTGAATGCCCTATAACTTCACTGTCTCAAAAATACATTAAGACCATGATAATTTGGAATAATAGGAGAGGAAAAAGCTCATTTGAAATGAAAATTCTAGGTTAAAGAGCATTTTAAAATAAAGATTCATTATTTTCAAGGCTAATTCATAAAAATCAGTGTATCATTGAGGTAATGGGCAAAAATTATGTAAACTTTTTATAAAATGATAATATGGCTATATCTCCTAGTGACTGCAGTCTATCCATACCTGCCCATTCTGTGGATCTTTTCTATATTTCTCCATAAATTTACTTCAGGGGGTTTGCCTTCCATGAACCATACATTTCTCGATTTCACTTTTTTGTTTTTGTTCAGTAGTTTCAGTCAGATTTGACTCTTCATTAATCTCATTTGGTGTCTTCTTGGCAAAGATACCATAAAAGTTTGCCATTTCCTTCTCCAGTTCACTTTACAGATAAGGAAACTGAGGTAAACAGGGTTAAATGACTTGCCAGTGTCCACTGCTAGTAAATGTCTAAGGCCAGATTTGAACCTGGTCCTCCTGACTCCAGGTCTGGCACTCTATCCATTGTACCACCTAGCTGCTCCCCTTCACCATTTCACTTTGAGTGGTACTCAATTTCAAATCTTCAGAGATGCTGGTGTTTCATGATATTTAATTCTTTGTTGGTATTAAAAATGGGCCTTTGTTTCAGGATTGCCTAATAATATATCCCATAAGTAAAAGGGCACTTAAATGTATAATTAATTTTTAATTTTCAGAATTTGAAGACCATGACTTCTCAACTCTGTTGCTTTCCCTATCCCTTGTGCCCCACTCAAACCCTACTTTCTCTATGAACTCTTACCTGATCATGCCAAGCCACACTGATCTTTTCCTTCTCCTAATTCCTTTAGTGCTTAATTGCTTGTATCTGGCACCAAATCACATACTGTCTTATATTATTAGCTGTTCCAAGTAGATGTTTGTCTCCCCAATGAGATTATAAGTTTATCAGCAGAAAAGACCATGTCATATTATTTTGTGTTCCTTATGGCACCTTCCCATCAGACTGAGTTCACTGTAGGTATCCCATAAACATATGATTGATAATATCTGTAAGTTAAACATTATTGTAAAGAATGTCTATCCTGTCCCCTTGCTTTTATTCCTCCAGATTGGATAATCCCAATTACCTTAATTTTTTTTCTAATTCATTTTTTATTTTTAATATTTAATTTTTATTTATCTAATCTTTTCCTACCTTTTAAGATCAACTTTGCAACTTTCCTTTGAATTTTCCAAAATTATTCCTTCCCTCCTAAATTCAGAAACCCCAAATGGCCATATTTTCTGTGCTAACTCAGCTCAATAAATGAGCCAGATGAGAGGGAAAGAGGGAGAACAATTGTAAGACAGAGCCATAATATTGTGTGCAGTTGGAGCTTCCCTGAAGCAAATAGCTCAGAAATATTAAACTGAGACTATGTTTTCAGTCGTGATTGAGTGGAAAATGGATTTACACTTAGTTGTGAGGGGAATAATATTCTTTCTTCAAGAATTCTGAGATTAAAGATGTAGGGATGACACATCAGAGTTGAAGAGGAGCTGTTGTTGAAAGTTACTTAACATAGAAAGTTTTCTAACCATAGAAATGAGAAATTTTCATTTGACCTCATTTCTCTTTAATCTTATTTTACCTACCATTTTGATTCACTATACCTTCTCCTCTGGTTTTTTAAACCTCCCTCAGTTTTTCACTTCTGCCTTCTTCCCCAGATATGATCCATTCTGGAATTATTGCTGTTTTTAGTCTTCTTTTGCTACTTTGATGAATAATCTCCTCTCTTATACAATGGAAATGTGGCAAGAGCACAGTCTCTGAAGTCAAAATCTGAGTTCAGATCCCATATTTAATGCTTACTCCCTGTGTGACTTTGAGAAAGTCACTTGACTTTTCTGGGTCTGAGTTTCCTCACTTGCAAAAGGACTAGATCTGCAAAATGAGGGGACTGGATCCTTCTACCACTATACCTATGATCCCATGCATTGAAACCAAACAGAAGCCCGCAACTACGTAGGTCTCAGGTCACCAGGGTAACAGGGGGCAGAGTCAAAGAGGTGACTATTCCACAAAGGTACTGAGTCCTAAGGGCCAGCTTCCTTCTTGTAACCTACATGTCATCTTCATCTCTACTCTAGTCTTTCTTCTTCCCACTCTGTGCTCTCCTTCACTTTACTATCAAATGGATCTTCTTCAAGTACAGTTCTGACCATGTCACTAATCTCCTCCCTCCCAATAAACTCCAGTGGCTCTCTATTGCCCCTAGGACCAAAAACAAAAATTCTCTGCCATTCAAAGCCCTTCATAACCTCCTTCTAGTTTTCCAGTCTTCTTATACCTCATTCTCCTCTGTGGACTCTTTGCTTCAGTGACAACTGGTCTCTTTGCTGTTCCATGAACAGAACAGCCCATTTCTCAGTTCCAGGGATTTTTTTTTTTTGGCTATCCTCCATGCCTGGAATACTCTCCCTTTTCATCTCTACCTACTGGCTTCCTTTTCAAATTTTTTTATTTTTACTATCATGCAAAACATACTTTCATATTGGTCATTCTTGTAAGCGTACACTCATATAAAACCAAAACCCCAAAATAAAACCATAAATACCCTGATGTGAAAGATAGTATGCTTTGATCTGCATCCATCTAACTCAATGGTTCTGTTTTTGGAGGTGGATAATTTTCCCTGTCATAAAGTCTTTCAGGGTTGTCCCGGATCACTGTATTGCTGAGTTACTGGCTTTCTTTTTAAGTCCCAACTAAAATCTTATCTTTTACAGAAATCCTTCCTGAACCTCTCTTCATTTTAGTGCCTTCCCTCTGTTAATTATTTTATATTTATCCTGAATATACCTTGTTTGTACATTTTTGTTTGCTTGTTGTCCCTCTCATAATAAATTGAGATCAGGGATTGGATCCCAGGGTTTAGCTTAATGCCCAGCACATATTAAGCACTTAATAAATATTTATTGACAGGACAATTGATTTCCAGTTTCCCAAAATTCACATATTTCTTCTTTGTAGGGATTAAAAATAGTCACTAAGGATTTTTGTTTCTGATTTTAGAAAGTCTATCTGGCTATCTAATTATTTATTTTACAAAAATCACTTATAGATTCCAAGAACCAGCAGGAACACAAAACTCAGAGCCAACTTTGGGTAGAGTGAACATAATAATGGTCAAGAAGTCTCAACTGAATTTTTCTGGAATAAAACATTTTTTCTTGTTTGATAAGCTGTAATAATTCTATTTAAAAAGGGTATGCACTCTAATGACACATTGGTTAGACCCAGAAGGAAGAAAAATAAAAAGAGGCATATTCCAGGCTGTCATTAAGTAAAAAAATTCTAATAAAATATTACCAACTATAACTAAAAATAGAAAATATCTGTGCATCTTGAGGCAAAAAAGAAGGTAAATGAGTTAAAGCTAGGGGAAGGAGAAAGGGAGACAACCTGAGTCCTGGCAAAGGAGGCTGTGGAAGAAGTGTTAAATGCCTTAGATTTGTTGGCTGGTAGATCTATGGAAGGATAGGAGTAGGTCCTTGGTTCTAGTCAAAAGGACATTGATTCATCCATGTCAGTAACAAATAAGACTATGTAGCCAACCTAGAAAGATAATGCCTATTCTCCTCCCTATATACGTTTTTTTTTTAACTTTACTTTCTGTCTTAGAATCACTACTGTACATTGGTTCAAAGGCAGAAGAGTGGTAAAGACTAGGCAATGGGGGTTAAATGACTTGCCTAGGGTCACACAGCTAGGAAATATATGAGGCCAGATTTGAACCCAAGACCTCTGGTCTCTAGGCCTGGCTCTTAATCCATTGAGCCCCCTAGCTGACCCTCACCTCCATATACTTTTAAAAAGACCAAATCAGACTAACTTTCATTTTATGTTAAGTAATTCCTACTCTAAAATATCTAAAGGAGATCTTATTGATTTATAAGTAGGGTGGGGAAGGGTGAAAACTTTCATTTCATCATTAGATAAAAAAGTTTAAAATACAAATAAATGAGGGGGCAGAGCCAAGATGGCAGCTTAGTAGCAGCAAAAGCCAAACCCACTCTGACAGTCCTTCCAAAAGAATCTTTAAAAAGTGTTGTAAAACAACAGGAGTCAAAAGCCAACAGCAAGAGTGAGAGGATTCTCTTGTTAAGCTTGTTAAACTTGAAAGGTAGGCAGAGAGAGTCGATTTTCACAGGATAAGGGGGAGACCAGAAGCAAAACTGGCCAACCCCTCTCCCCCCAAACCTGGGCATGGGCCAACTTCAGGATCCTGGGACCTTGCCTAAGCCAACAGCAGAACACCCCACACCCATCCCTTGAAGTCCCAGGCCCTGGTACCACTTCACAGTGAGGCCCAGAAGTCCACAGCACTGGGTCCTTTCAATTCTGTGCTGCAGTGAAAACCTAGCCCCAGGGCAAAATAGCTCACAGTGCCCAGTCCTGCAAGTCATCAGAAGAGGAAACAGAACCATCAGCTTGCAGAATTCCCAGCCTACAGGCTGGGAAAATGAAATAAACAACAAAAAGAAATACTTAACCCTAGAAAATTTATATTAGTGATTCCCAAAGTGGGCATTACCACTCCTTGGTGGGTGCTGCAGCAATCCAGAGGGGCAGTGATGGCCACAGGTGCATTTGGGGGCAGTGAATACCTGTAAGGGGGCGGTGATAGTATGTGACAGGAGGCACTAAGTAATATTTTTTCTGGAAAGGCCAAAAAAGTTTGGGAACCATTGATTTATATGGAGACAAAGAATGAAAACAGAGTCAATAAGGGTCAACCATATGCAAAACTTCAAAGAAAAATGAAAATTGGTCTCAAGTGCTAGAAGAACTCAAAAAGGAATTAAAAAATCAAATAAGACTGATTGAAGAAAAATGGGAAAATGAAATGAAAGTAATGCTACAGGAAAATAATAGCTTAAAATACAAATTAGATAGCATTCACTTAATTCCCCTCAAACTCAAAGCCCTACTTAGGATAATACTTTTGTATGAATTAGACTTGGTTAAAGCAGAATCAAGCAAGCAAGCAACAAAAACAAATGAATGGCTACCTAACTCTGTTGATAGGGATGAATAAGGTAAGTGTTGAGAAGGAAACAATTAGCTTCTGAGTAGCCAAAAATCAGTGAAGGTACAGTGCCACTGAAGAAGAAAAAAATCAGAAAGAGGAGGAGGCTGAGGCAGAAGTCAAATTTCCCAACTTTATCTAGGATCATACATATTTAAATATGGCTAGGAAACAGAAGCAGTACACTGAATTATTTTTGTCCTGCAGCTGCAAAAAGCTCTGATTTGAATGATTTATGAAACTTCTTTGAGAAAAACAAATAAACAAACAGCACTGTTGACTTCCTATGTAGTTTGGTTCCCAATAGATTCATTAATAGAAAAAAATATCCTTATGGTTTTATTCATACATTTTTCACAATTTGTATGTTTCATTCTTACATAGTACACATGATGCATTTTAAAAACCGATATTATATACGTTTTAAAGCAGCTATTTATTTGCTTCTTCCCATTTTAATTTTGAAGTTCCATCAGAGGTGGTTCTCTCTCCTTTCTGCCTCTTAGCTTTGCGCAGTTCCCTCAAGTCTTTCCTAAAGTCTCATTTATTAAAAGAAGTCTTTCCTAGACCTCCTTAATTTTAGTACCTTTCCTCTGAGAATATTCCCAATTTATGTGGTGTATATTTTCTTTGTGTATAGTTGTTTGCATGCTGTCTCCCCCATCAGTCTGTGGGCTCCCTGAAAATGACTGTTTTTTGTTTCTTTTTGTATCCTTAGCACACTGCCTGGCAAACAGCACATGCTTAAATGCTCACTGACTGATGGAATGCTTTATTTACCATAGCTAACCAAGGATGTATATGGAAACATGAAGACAACTTCAGTTAACAATATGAGAAAGTTAAAACAGTGTGCTATGCTATGAAATCTCTTTGTACTTTCCTTTACCTGTCTTTTCATGGAAAAGAAATAAGTTTTTCTGACTTTTTATCTCCATACAACTTTTAAATTTAGACTGGAGGCTTCTAAAGGAAACTTTTTCTCCCTGCAAATTTACTTTCAGAAGACTTTACTATGGTTAGAAGCTAGATAAGTAATGGAAAGAGTAATGAATTCCTCAGGAAGACCTGGGTTTGAATCCTGATTCAGACACTTCTTAGCTTTGTAACTCTGGACAAGTTGTGTGAACTCTCTCAGCCTCAGTTTTCTCATCTATAAAACAGAAATAATGGCAGGTACCTCTTTTAAAAAAATTTTAATAGGAAAAAAAAACCCTTACCTTCTGTCTTAGAATCAATACTGTGCATTGCTTCCACAGTAGAAGAAAGGTAAGGGCTAGGCAATGGGGGTTAGGTGACTTGCTCAGGGTCACACAGCTAAAAAGTGTATGAGGTCTCATTTGAAGCCAGGATCTCCTGTCTCTAAGCTTGGCTTTCAATCTGCTGAGCCACCCAGCTGCCTCCTAGGATGTACCTCTAAAGGATATAGTAAGGATCAAATGAGATAATGTATATAAACAATTCTGTGAACTTTATAGGTATTATTTTTATCATCATTATTATTGTTACATTGAAAACTGTATATATTCCGATGTCTGCTTAGGGTTAGGAAAATGATTAGTAAACGGTAGGTTAATCCCAGATGGCACAAGCCTTTTAGGGTTACATTCTGCCCTTTGTTAAGGTTTGGCTTCTAAAACAGAAAACACACACACACACACACACACACACACACACACACACACACAAGCTAAGTGATTCTTGAATTCATCAGACAAGTTCTTTAAAATTAGGTTATAAATAAGTCATGCAAGAAATCATTTTAAAAACACCTGTTTTGATTTTGGCATATTCACTTCATTACATTAAAAGTCTTAAATGTCAAATACCACAGGGTTGGAGGGGGGGGTTGGGTGTTTCCAGTAATTTGGCAAATGAATCATGAAGCAATTATAAGGACAAACTTTTTAATACAGCAGGTATAATTATTTTTAAAAGTTTATTGCGATGACTAGGGAGCAGGCCTTGAAGTTAGGAAGATTTAGGTTCAAATCCTCTTAGGACACATACTAGCTGTGACCCTAGGCAAGTCACTTAGCCAATTAATACTCTAATCAATTGAGATTCTAAGTTATAGATAAGAGGCTGACACATTAGTAAAGCAAATTTCCTTATCTGAGGGTTCCCTGTGCCAATGAAATCACAGCTCTGGTCCCTATTCCTAAAACACATAAATAAATACATATTGTGCATATATGTTTGTTTTTCAGTCATTTCAGTCATGCCTGCCTCTTTGTGATCCCCCATTTAGGTTTTTCTTGGCAAAGATACTGGAGTCATTTGACATTTTATCCTCCAGCTCATTTGACAAATGAGGAAACAAAAGCAAACTAGATTAAGGGACTTGTCCAGGGTCACATAGCTAATAAGTGTCTGAGGCTGTATTTGAACTCAGAAAGAGGAGTCTTCTTGATTTCAGGCCTGATGTTCTAGTCAATATGCCACCTAGGTGCTACATTTTACTTGTCAATTTTTAATATTCCTAGGGCTTATTTACATTTATATAATTTTCAAAAACCTATACCTGCACCACTTTCTCTACCATAATATCTCCATAGCAAGAATCCACTTCTGTTTTTCAGGCATAACCCAGTTCACAAGAATCACAGGATAAATAAGAAAAATATACCTAGTTCTGGAAGGAACTTTAGAGGCTAACTTGTCATAGTTGTAAGATGCAAGCATCAAATCTAGAGCCGGAAGAAAAAGTTAAGAGGCCATCTAGTCCAACCCTTTCACTTTACAGAAGAGGAGAAGTTAAATGACTTGCTGGGTTAAGAATATGAGTAGGTTGCAACATATTGCCAGTGAAGAATTCTGCAGGAGAAGTGGAGACAACATCAATCAGATAAATATATGCCTGAAAAAAGGCCAGGCCTGCTGTGTGAAGAGAGGCATACCTGAGAGATACCTCCATGAGCTCTACAAAGGCAAAAGACCTGCAAGAAGGTCTCCATTATTTTAAATAGACCTTTGGGAAGGGTGACAGAATGTGGATGAGTTGCTATCTGCACAGGGAGAAGAACTGTTATTTATCCTTCCTTTTTGAATAGGAACCATGACATCTCAGGGGAATGTCTTTGACTTCTGAGCATGATCTGGATTTAAGTGAGGCAAAGCTGTACAAATTCATATGCTCCTCTCTTCTAGAGCCATTGAAATGCAGAGGCAAGACAAACATTGAGACAACTGGTGATGGCCTGGGATGCACTCAATAATGCATCTGTTACATTTTGTTAGTTTTACTTGGATACTTTGAATTCATGATCTTATTGATAGGTAATCAAGGAAAGCATTCAGCTAGTTAAGTGTTGAGGCAGAATTTATTCAGGTTTTTCTGACTCCAGGCTGGGCACTCTATCTACTATGCCCGTGGTGAGAAATCCATGTCCCTGGTATGTCTGTGAATACACTTTCTGCACTTCTGATGGGTCCATTTCTTTCTACAAAGTTGACCAATCATTTCTAGGAGAGTGGAAGCAAAGTAACTTATGAGTAACCTAATTTCCATAAGGCAGGAGATTCTTATTTAAAAAGATACACATCTGAAATTAATTTGAGCCTAATCTACACATTAGGTCCTGTGTAAATAAATCTGATTTATCTCTTTACCAGTTTTCCAAAGGTGAAGCAGTTAGATTAGGTACTGGCTATTTAAACACACATTAAACATGCATTAGGAATCTGAAATTGGGCCATGTTGGATATAGAGAAAGGCTCTGGATACATGGCATCTATTACAGGAAGAAATGATCTCTAATGTCCTGCTGTGTACACATTTGTAGAATAAGTGCACTGCTGGGAGCTCTGCTGAGATTTGAAAAAAAGAAAGAAACAACACTTACAAAGTTACTTGAAAGCTCAAAAAAAAGGGGGGGGGCGGCTTGTGTGGTAGAAAGAACACAAGGTAGTCAGAAGAGCTGGGAACAAGTCCCAGCTACACTGATGGTAATGAATCTTCACAGATTCCATCGAGACTTAAATTTTCTGCCTATAAAATCTTACAACAAAGTCTGGCATTATGGATTTTATGGGAAAGTCTAGGCGGCTCTCTGAATGGAAAGTCTTTAGTACTGGCTACAAGTCTGTGGGGCAGAAAGGTCAGAGGAGAGGCAGGTATGAGTAGGAAATGCATATATATATATATATATATATACATATATATATATATATGTTTAATGAGAGTTCTAAGACGGCTCCTGTTTTCCACAGAGTAAAAGTTGTCCATGCTCCTTTCTTGTGGGGAAACCTATTTAGTCTATAAAATATCTGATTCATATAAGGAGGGCAGCTAGGTGGAGCGGTAGATAGCGTACGGAGCCTGGATTCATGAAGGCCCCCCCCATTCATCTTCCTGAATTCAAATCACTTAATTCTGTTTGTCTCAGTTTCCTTATCTGTAAAATAAACTGGAGAAGGAAATGGCAAAGCATTCTAGTTAGTATCTTTGCCAAGAAAACTCCAAAATAGGTCAAGAAGAGTTGGTTGCTGCTAAAATGACTGACCAAAAATGATTAGATAGAGAATTTAGGAACCCAGCTTGAATGGTAGCAAATAACACGGATATCTTAACCCTGTGGATGAAAAGTTTTTTGTTTCTTTTCACTGATGCCTAAACCATCTAATTAATGGCACTGGTACCTGGTATGCTTTACTGGGAAAGACACCTGTGAAGCAGCACAGTGTGGGGAGATAAAGAGCAGGAAAGCCTGGTTTCAAGATCTGTTTCTGTCACATGACAACTGTGTGACCATTGTAAGTCACTTAAATTTTTTTTTAAACCTTTACTTTTTGTTTAGGATTGATAGTAGGAAATGGTTCCAAGACAGAAGAGTGGTATGGTCTGCAATGGGGGTTAAGTGACTTGCCCAGGATCACACAGTTAGGAAGTGTCCGAGGCTAAATTTGATCACAGGGCTTCCTAACTCCATGTCTGGCTCTCTATCCACTGAGCCACCATGCTGCCCTGCCTTGGATTACGAAATAAAGACGAGTAGCCAATTTGCACTGTGGAAGGAGTTTCCACACTAGAAGTTCCCTACAACCATGGGGCCAGTTTTATCCCCTTCATGACACAAATATATTTCTCAATATAAGGTCACTATAAAGGAAATATTATGTTGTCTTCTCAAAATAAACTTTTCTTGATATTTCATAATAGCAGGCAGAACTTAAGCATCCAAATTTGATAGGACTGAGTCACTGACAGAGCTCAGCTTGAGATTCAGAATCCTAAAATGATGAAGAAATCATGAATAGTAATGCACAGTTGGAATATTCCCTCAAATACTTCACTTCTTAGTTCCTCAATTTACTCTGTTCTCATGGCCTCCACTCCACCTAAGTCACACACAGAGCTGGTCAAATCCTTGATCTTGCCACTACCTTTTTGTTCTATTTTTATGTTCAAGAACCCTTAAATTCCTCTGTTTGATCCTAATCTAGCATTCTATCTCTCCATATCCCAGAAAATGTGTGGCTAGGAAAAAAGCGATGGGTCAGTCATGCAATAAGAATACATGGCATAGAGGCAGCTACATGGCACGGTTAGAGTCAGGAGGTCCCAGGTTCAAATCTGGTATCAGATATTTCCTAGCTGTGTGACTGTGGGTAAATCACCTAACCCCAACTGCCTAGCCGTACCACTCTCCTGCCTTAGCACTGATACTTAGTATTGATTCTAAAACAGAATTATGGGTTTTAAAAAAAGAATAAACAGCAAGAGGCAAGCAAGCACTCTGAAGGGCACACTAATATCCTTAAGTTTCAATTCAATTCAAACAATTTATTAAACAGAGCAGTATGCTAGACAGTAATAATATCTAGTAAATATTGACTGAGTGTTCCCCTCCCCCAAATAGGTAATGCCAAACCAAATCCTCTTTCCCTTTTTTGAAACTTGATGGCAGATCTAGATATTATATACCAAGATTTTAATAAACTATTTGACAAAAAAAAATTGATATGTGGACAAAATAAAATAGTCTCAGTCCTTAAGGAATTTATATTTTCCTGGTAGAGTATAACATTGTTATTTGGCTGTTTTGGTTGTGTCCGTCATGTCTGACTCTTAGTGACTCCATTTGGGATTTATTTGGCAGAGATACTAGTGGGGTTTGCCTTTTCCTTCTTCAGTTCATTTAACACTGAACGGAACTGAAGCAAACAGGTTTAAATGAGCTGTTCAGGATCACACAGCTACTAAAGTGTCTGAGGCTAGGTTTGAACTCAGGAAGATGAATCTAACTGATTCTCTGCCATGTGCTCTCTTGGCGAAGTGCCATGAAAATGTCAGCTAACATTATTATAGCTCACTAAACTTTCTACTCATTTCATTTTAAGATAGTAGATCTGGAAGCAGAGTATAACATATACACAGATAAATGAACACAAGTTAATTTAAGGAGAGAAGAAACTCGAATAATTCCACAGGATATGAAAGGAGGTGATTTCAGAAGAGGTGGCAATTGAGCTGAGCCTTGGAGGAATATAAACTTTTTGAAAGACGCAGTTGAGGAAGGAGTGTCTTAAAGAGAGCACTGTGGAATATGGATAGAAGGGAGGTTACAGTCATGTTATGCGTTTTCATAAAGTGCACCTGAAAAGTCTGTATTTTACCTTACATGCAATAGGAAGTCGCAAAGAGTTTTTGAGCAAGGGGTCAAGCTATGAGTAAAAGAATAAGTAGACAGTTTCCAGCATTGGTTTCCTATGAANTGTGGAAGGAGTTTCCACACTAGAAGTTCCCTACAACCATGGGGCCAGTTTTATCCCCTTCATGACACAAATATATTTCTCAATATAAGGTCACTATAAAGGAAATATTATGTTGTCTTCTCAAAATAAACTTTTCTTGATATTTCATAATAGCAGGCAGAACTTAAGCATCCAAATTTGATAGGACTGAGTCACTGACAGAGCTCAGCTTGAGATTCAGAATCCTAAAATGATGAAGAAATCATGAATAGTAATGCACAGTTGGAATATTCCCTCAAATACTTCACTTCTTAGTTCCTCAATTTACTCTGTTCTCATGGCCTCCACTCCACCTAAGTCACACACAGAGCTGGTCAAATCCTTGATCTTGCCACTACCTTTTTGTTCTATTTTTATGTTCAAGAACCCTTAAATTCCTCTGTTTGATCCTAATCTAGCATTCTATCTCTCCATATCCCAGAAAATGTGTGGCTAGGAAAAAAGCGATGGGTCAGTCATGCAATAAGAATACATGGCATAGAGGCAGCTACATGGCACGGTTAGAGTCAGGAGGTCCCAGGTTCAAATCTGGTATCAGATATTTCCTAGCTGTGTGACTGTGGGTAAATCACCTAACCCCAACTGCCTAGCCGTACCACTCTCCTGCCTTAGCACTGATACTTAGTATTGATTCTAAAACAGAATTATGGGTTTTAAAAAAAGAATAAACAGCAAGAGGCAAGCAAGCACTCTGAAGGGCACACTAATATCCTTAAGTTTCAATTCAATTCAAACAATTTATTAAACAGAGCAGTATGCTAGACAGTAATAATATCTAGTAAATATTGACTGAGTGTTCCCCTCCCCCAAATAGGTAATGCCAAACCAAATCCTCTTTCCCTTTTTTGAAACTTGATGGCAGATCTAGATATTATATACCAAGATTTTAATAAACTATTTGACAAAAAAAAATTGATATGTGGACAAAATAAAATAGTCTCAGTCCTTAAGGAATTTATATTTTCCTGGTAGAGTATAACATTGTTATTTGGCTGTTTTGGTTGTGTCCGTCATGTCTGACTCTTAGTGACTCCATTTGGGATTTATTTGGCAGAGATACTAGTGGGGTTTGCCTTTTCCTTCTTCAGTTCATTTAACACTGAACGGAACTGAAGCAAACAGGTTTAAATGAGCTGTTCAGGATCACACAGCTACTAAAGTGTCTGAGGCTAGGTTTGAACTCAGGAAGATGAATCTAACTGATTCTCTGCCATGTGCTCTCTTGGCGAAGTGCCATGAAAATGTCAGCTAACATTATTATAGCTCACTAAACTTTCTACTCATTTCATTTTAAGATAGTAGATCTGGAAGCAGAGTATAACATATACACAGATAAATGAACACAAGTTAATTTAAGGAGAGAAGAAACTCGAATAATTCCACAGGATATGAAAGGAGGTGATTTCAGAAGAGGTGGCAATTGAGCTGAGCCTTGGAGGAATATAAACTTTTTGAAAGACGCAGTTGAGGAAGGAGTGTCTTAAAGAGAGCACTGTGGAATATGGATAGAAGGGAGGTTACAGTCATGTTATGCGTTTTCATAAAGTGCACCTGAAAAGTCTGTATTTTACCTTACATGCAATAGGAAGTCGCAAAGAGTTTTTGAGCAAGGGGTCAAGCTATGAGTAAAAGAATAAGTAGACAGTTTCCAGCATTGGTTTCCTATGAAAGATTTGGATCAGATTCATAGTGACTTAATAGAAGGATTGAGATCTAGATTGGTCAGATCATGACTGGTAAATTTATATATTTGAAATTATATAAATATATAATATATAAATAAAAACAAAATGCTTTCAGGTCCTGGGCTTTTACATCAGTTTAGATGGGGGTACCCTTTGTGTTACCATGAGTGAGTGGCATCTAATATGGCAGTTTTACAGTGAAAGAGGTGGTTATGGGAAAATATTCCTGTTCCAGTAAAAGGGCCTGATTAATGTCATTCTTGAATCCAAGAAGAGAATAATCCAAAAGTTCTAACTCTTCCATGAAATCTTCCCTGATTCTTCCATAGAAGGTTCAAATTTCTCATAACATTTTGCCAGGATCTTTTCTTTCTTCCTCACTCTCCCTTATCTTTTTTGCGCATATAAATTTTCTTCCATGAAATGGTAAGATCTTTGAAAGCAAGGCTATCTTATACCTATATTCTTGTCCCTAATGTCTAGGACAGTGCTTTGTGAATAGTAGGTATTAGAAGTGAATTGAACTCTGATGGCACTGAAGTCAGACATTCCGATTTGGTCTTTTTCCTTCTAAATTTATTGGGAGAACTTCCTCAAGCTCATGTTTGTATTTATTTTAAAGGCACCAAGTCATTAAAATACCATAAAAAGTTGTACCAAAGCAGGATGAAAGGCTCTCCCAAGAGGAATAAGAACCAAGTTCTAATCTAGTAGAGAGTGTGACTTTAAACCCAGGTGGGAAGAATTTGTAACTGCACCACATTGACCCTTATCAAGCTAGATTTAATCAATGATCAAAGCAAAAGCTGGAGTGAATACATTTTCTAAATATCTTCTGTCTGGGAACTAGAGCAAGGCTAAACTCAAGATAATGTTCTATTATATGGATTGTAGTCAACTGGAATAAGACAAATATTCTCCACCTCAACTCAATTGTCCTTTATACAGTTTTTAATGAGATTCCACCTAGTGTCACAGCAGTACTTATGTAATTACTCTGTATAACTCTGCCAGCTAAGGCAATGAGGGAATGAAATCTTATCAGTGTACTGCAAACTAATAACACCTCAGCAGACCAGTCCTGCTGCATTTGGCAGGCTCTCGATTTGGAGCTGTCCTGCAGAATGAATGCAATGTCTGAGTCATCTAGACACCAGCAGTATACAGACCCTGTTCAAGGCTGGAGGTCTTCACTCTCCTGAAACCTAACACAAAATATTAGTCAGAGTGTGTGTGTGTGTGTGTGTGTGTGTGTGTGTGTGTGTGTGTGTGTGAGAGAGAGAGAGAGAGAGAGAGAGAGAGAGAGAGAGAGAGAGAGAGAGAAATTCCTATTCCTGGGGCTATAATCATTGTAACCTCTATCACCAAAGAGGAGTTTACACTGCTAGTATATTACAGTGTGTGAATTTGCATAAGAAATGAGGTTAGCAAAAGCAAAAAAAAAAAAAAAATGAGGTTAGCTGCTGCCAGTAACAATAATGGACAAGAGTCCATCCCTGAGACCAAAGGGGAAGGAAGACTGATTGGAGTGGAGACAGGGAACAGTTTTCTTACCATGATGTTCTTCACACCTGGGGAACAACATTTTAAACTGAAAGAAAGCAGACTGGAGAAAGTCAAGTTGAAAAAAAAAACACATGATAAAAACTAACTGATTTGGGGAAGTATCTTTTTCTAGGAAGTTGAGAATTCCAACCTTCATAGATGCAGGGGACAACTAGAAGCCAGTGGTTGTAATGCAGGATTGATGCAAGATCTCTTGTATTTGCAAAATCACCTGAGGCAATCCTGGCAGTTAGAGGAATGTTGACCCAGCAAGTCCCTGGTCTCAAGAAAAGACTGTTGGAGCTGGGACTATAAATATTCCTGGAGAACCAACCTAGGAGTGCTGATTTCCTTGACCTCTCCCAGACATCCAGCTACCTGGACTTTCCCTTGGGCCCCGGGAGGAGGCATTTGGGGGGAGGTGGAAGGTGGGAAAAATTAGTTAGCTTAACCTAGCCAGAACACCGCTAAACCAAATCATTACCCTCATTTGTCAATCTGGTAGACCTCTCTACATCAGGGCAGTGGAATTTATCCCTGGCTGAGGGGCTGGTTCCCTCAGCCTGATCTTACCTCTGAGACCCTCTGCCAGCACTGGCCATTCGCCCATAGCAACAGCTTTTCTAGATCTTAACTCTCTTCCCTCAGTTTACCCTTGTATTTAATAAACCCCTTGGCCTGATTTCTGAGAGTTTCGGTGATTCATTTATATCATCAACCAGGGCCAGGGGCTGAGGAGAAGGAAGATAGTTATCACTTGTTTTCTGAGGGGCTAGACCAGGCATCCATTTTATTCAGGAAGTGAACCAGGTTCACTTCCTGTGGGCTTTCAGTTTCTCACCAGCAAGGAGGGCTCCTCCCTCCTCACTTTAAAGGAGCCTATAGACAACGGGGAAATTGACTGATCATCTCAGTTCAGGACCTCACATCCTTGGCTGTCCCAAACCAACAAATACTAGAGTTGTAGGCTCCCTGGCCCATGAGACTTACTGGTACCACCTAGCCCTCTTATTATCTGCCTGTGTTGAGCCCTTTATAACATGGCCTAAATAGGAAAAATTCACACCAAGGCCTATCTTGGAATTCTAGGAGCTCCATTCAAAATTCTCCTTCAGATTATGAGAGGAGACTGGTCAAGTCTGACCCTAAGGGTGAAAAAAACCCAAATGATTATAGGCAACATTCTAAAATTATGAGCAGTGCTAACAGAGTCCTATTATAGGACTAAAATTTTATTTGATCTTAAAATATTTTTTATGTTTATTTTCTGTTTCAAATTCTTTCTCTTTTCTATTCCTTCCCCACTCACCAAAAAGGCAAGAAATATGACATCCATTATATATATGAAATCATGCAAAACATGAAATAATTGGATCCTTTTTTTTAAACCTTTACTTTCCACTTAGAATCAATATTGATTATTGGTTGAAAGGCAGAAGAGTGGTAAGGGCTAGGCAATAAGGATCACACAGGTAGAAAGTGTCTGAGGCCAAATTTGAACCTAGGACCTCTCACCTCCAAGTCTGGTCCTCTCAATCCACTGAGCCACTTCACTGTCCCCAAAATAATATAATCTTGATTAACATCAGAACTGTCCTTGGATCTGACCAGAAGCCAAGCAGGATTGTCTCAGATCAGCACAACTCCAAAGACTTGCTAAGTTCTAGTCAAGTATTTTCTGGCTGTTTCAGTGAGCTCATCCTTTGGGGCACACCCATATTTCAGGAAAGGCCCTACCCTTCACTAATTTGGGGAAGCAGAACTATTCTCAGATGTCACCTAGAAGGGGGCAGGTGTCATTCCATCCTTCAAATGAGGAAATAGAAACAAAAAGAGAGAGTTATAGCCAAATATCCAGCTAGAAAACTATGGTAGAACCAGGGTAAAAACTTTTAAGTTTACATTCCCCAGTGGCCACAGAATTTTGCAGATTTCTTTTCACCTGTCCTTTCCCTAAAGGAAAGTTCTCTTGACTCACATCTCTTACATTTCCTTCACAACCCCTCAAAAATGCACACAAGATATCACTATCTTTCACATTCCTTATGCCAGCAGCCTACTTTTAAGTTTCTATATGGTACTTTTCATTTAACTCTAAGTAGTGTCCACTTCTCTATTAATAATAATAATTTAAAATAATGATGATTATTATATCACTTAATACTTGTACAGCACTTGTAAATTCTTTTTGCAAAGTGGATTCATACCTATTATTATTTTGTTATTATCACAACCTTATTAGAAAGGTAAGATAAGTATTATGATCTTTATTTTACAAGTGAGGACTTGAGGCATACAGAGACTAAATGTCTTGCTTAAGGTCACAAAGGTAATTAGTAATAATAATAGTAATCATTATTATTATTAACATTAATTAGTGCTTATTATGTGTGAAGCACTGTGCTAAGCACTTAACAATTGTTATCTCATTCACAAGTTCAGAGGACTCAAGATGAAAAATGTTATCCACCTACAGAAAAAAGAATGGATGGAGTCTGAATGCAGATTAAAGTTTACTATTTTTCACTTTATTTTCTATATGGCTGTGATCTATATCTATAGGTGTCTTTTACAACATAATGAATATGGAAATATATTTTTCAGGAGAGCACATATATAACCTATATCAAATTGCTTACTGTCTCAGGGAGGGGGGAGGGAGAGAATCTAGAACTCAAAATGTTAGAAAACAAATGTAAAAATGTTTTTTTTATATGTAATTGGGAAAAAGAAAATATTAGTGAATGGGAAAAACAGTATCTCATTTAATTTTCACAACCTTGGGAGGTAGGCATTATTGTTATCCCTTTTATAGATGAAGAAACTGAGGTATACAAAGGTTAAGTGACTTTTGCCCAGGTTTACACAGCTAGCAAGTGTATGAGGCTGATTTGAATTCAGGGCTTCCTAACCCCAGGCTCAGTTCTTTATCCACTGTGCCAGCTAGCTGCCCTGTATAATGATGATATCTCTAATTTATTCATAGATTGCTTTAAGGTTTGCAGAGTACTATGTGTTATTTAGTAGCAAAGCCCATCTTAATACTCAAGTCTCTTGTTTTCCAGCCCAGTGCTCATTACATAAAGTGGTTCTTGGCTATTAGGTGATTTGATCAGAAAGATTTACCTGGGTATGAAGTTACAATCATGAAAGAAATTTTGTGTAGTGGAATTACACAAGATATGGTGATATGGGGTGTGTGTGTGTGTGTGTGTGTGTGTGTGTGTGTGTGTGTGTGTGTGTATGTGTGTGTGTAAATGTTCAGAAAAGCCTGTCAGTGCCTAGTTTCAATTAAATATCATTAGGAAAAAGGAGCTCAATTTAAGCCCATTTCATACATGTTTTATTCTCATACCAACACTAGTGACTGAGATAATTCTCAATGCCTTTTGCATAGACTTTAATATAGGGCATTCTTCTTCCAAGAAATGCTTCTGTCTCTATCTGTATCCAGGGAACAGGCTCATTTCAAGTTTGAAGTCAAGAACAGGACAGCCTAATTTATCACTGCCCTGAGGCATTACTATTGACTCAATGAGTGTCCACTATAGTCCCTCAACTCAAAAATGAAATCCGTGGGCCTTAGGACTTACTGTTCTCCCCCATTGTCTTCCTTATAAGAAATGTTTAATTTGAATCAAGGTGGAGTAGAGAATGTGGAACCACAGCAGGGAATAGCAGTTATATACTTTGAGGGTCAAATATCACTTAAAACACAAGTACCTATCTGTGGTGAAGCTTTAGAGGGAAATTCTATGCAAGTTAAATGGATACACAATGGTCTTTTGGAATTTATAGCTTACAACTTCTAGGAATTGACCCAAACTGATAATGAAGAAATACAAATTTGTATGTATGTCCATAGAGGTAGAGGTAGGCACTAGAATTGTGATTTCATTGGAATTAGGAGCTTCTAGGTGAGAAAACTCTCTGGACCAAGGAATTTGTTCAACTTAAAGTATGAGAGAGTTCTATAGGGCATCAAGACGTAAAAGAACTTGCCCAGACATATACAGGTATTATGTACCAGAGTCAGGACTTGAACTCAGTTCTTCCTGGCTTCAAGGTCAGTCTTTATGCCACATTGCTTCTCCCTGAATTTGTATATTTGTACATATTTAACAATTCCCTTTACCTTAAAAATTGAGAAAGTTTCCTGAGGCCCTAAAAAAGTCCATAATCACACTGCTAGTTTGTGTCAGATGCACAACTTCATTGCAGATTTTCTTAACCCCAAGCCTGACCATCTAGCTACTTTTAGTATCACTTGCTGCCTCTCATTTAATAAAGACACAAATTAAGCAAGTTAATATTTTCTTGGCAATACTTTTAGTAGTAGTATTTAAGTAGTTCTGATGTTCTTGACTTCTTGACAGAAGACTTGGGTTTGGGCTGCAAATTGCCCACTTACTAGCTGTGACCTTGGACAAGTCACTTAACCTGAGCCTTAGTTTTCCATTTTTTAAGTAACAACAATAATAAGTGTACTGCCTGCTCTTGTAGGAATGTTACAAAGAGCAAATTAAAGAATTGTGATGAGAACTTTGTAAAGCACTACACAAAGGTAAAGCTATTAATATTATTAATAACGAGCAGACTTTGGAAGATTCTTTGTCATGAAGGCTTCATAAGTGATTCCTTGACGAGTGGCAGACTGGACTAGATAACCTCTGAAATCCCTTCTGACCAAAAATTTCCAAGATTCTAAATATTGATATTAAACATAAATTGAGGGTTAGTGCATTTGGGAAGTGGTAGTGAATGAAAACGAGGCTGTAGGAGTTATATGTGAGTAGGAGTCACTTGAAATTATTCAGAGTTTTTCTGTAGAAAATGCAACCCAAGTTTGAATCATGGGAAAGTTGTGGTTTGTTTTTAAAGTGGCAGTGGGAAGGGCATTCTAGATATGGAAGGGTTGGAAGTAGTTTAATTTTAGCATGAGATGGGCAGATAAAGGAATAATTGAATAAATTTGCCCAGAGGAATTAAAAGACTCTGGAGAGGACGGGAGGAATAAATTTGGAATAAGTGAAGCAACAATCCGAAGTAGTGAGTTTAGTGGTACTGATGGGGTGCATAAGTAGTCACGTCAAGGATTACACGAAAAGCCCAGAAGGAAAGCCTGTTTTCTATGCTCCCAGGGCCCTTTCTCAGTAACCAGGAGACACTTCCTTACCAGAGGCTTAAAAAAACTTCCTCATATTCAGGGGAAGAAACCGACAACTTACTGTCAGTTTTTTTTCCTTAAAAAAACAGCCAGTGCTGACTGGGTCCACTAAAAATATATTTCAATCTCACCCTAACTGGTCTTTCATTTTTGCATAGTGACAATTTTTATATTTGGCTCATTTCTGCCTTCTCCTTCTAGACCTTTGGTTGTTTGATCTGCTGTGTGTAGCCCTAGTTAGGGATGGCACCAGGCCTTTCCCTAGGGTCACGCCTAAAGTCAGTCTATCACATATTTATTTACCATATTTACCATATTTATAACCGTATTTACCATATGCCAGATGATGGTGCAATAGAAAGAGTACTGGCCCCAAACACAGGAAGACTCCTCTTCCTGAGTTCAAATCTGGTCTCATACACTTACTAGCTATGTGATCCTGGGCAAGTCACTTAATTCTGTTTGCCTCACTTTCCTCATCTGTAAAATGAGCCGGAGAAAGAAATGGCAAGCCACTCCAGTATCTTTGCCAAAAAAAAAACACCCTACTGGGGTCGTGAAGAATCAGACCCGACTGAACAACAATATGCCAAGCACTGTGGTAAGTGCCGGATGTATAGAGAAAGGGAAGCTCTCAAGAGTCCACATTTAAGTTAAATACAGTGTCAGTGGAAAGCAATCTCTCTCAGAGGTTCCAGTTTAAGCTGTACTAGATCTGCCTGAGATCACATTCTTTCTGGCTCCAGGTATCATGTCAAGATGTCAGTCCCATTTGGGAGTTCAAAATAATGCTTTAGCAGTTTCCCATAGCACGTTAGATGAATGATGTTTTAAATTAACATGCTATATAATACAAACAAGCGTGGTTTAGAAAGATAGAGCTTTGTAGTTATCTGTCAGCAAAATGAAGGACAGAAAGTGGCAACTCATCCTGCTCCTTCAATTTCAACTAATACTTTAAGTATGATTCCATTATACATAAAGCATACCCATTTCCATTCTTGATTTCTTCTAATCTTGTGGATTTTTAAACACATTTAAATAGAAGCAATAATCACTGGCCATGAGAGAATTTACTCCCTCCTTGTACCCTCACCAAAATGTATAAATCTTTACAGAGGAAACTACTTGTGGGAAATTACTTCAAATGTCAAGTAACTCACAGGTCTTTAATCTTGGAATTAAAGTTTCTATTTTTAAAACGTTAATCTAGAGACAAGTTTTTAAAAGTACTTTCATGTATTGGTTAAGTATTAAGTAACCTGTCACACAACCAAGATCATTAGAGGAGTCTAAAATTTTTCTTTGCATTTAATTCTCCTATTATCAACTATTTTGAAGGGAAATGCCTTTAAAACAATTAAAACACTCAGAATTCAAGATGAACTATTTTCTGTCTCAACATTATATCTTATGACTAGAAGCATTCATTTGGAAAATATCAGCTCAAATGAGGAAAATGGATTAAGCTTTCATTTCTTATGATTTGTTACATGTAGAATCAGAATCATATCATCTCAGAATTGGAAGGAATCTAAGAAGTATGTTTCAGCTGACAAGTGTGTCCTGTTCATTTTCTTTCATGCAATCCCTCTATGGAAATCTCACAGACTCAATGGGAAGAGATCTCAGAAATTAATTTTGTTTTTTTGGTCAGATGTCTTCTTGTAGTCTCTGAGTTAAATGTCAAATAAAAATATAAGCTAGACTTATATAGACATGAGGTTGTGGGTTCAAATCCAACCTTAGACCCTTAGAAACTTGGGCAACTTAACTCCCATTTGCCTAACCTTTATCACTCTTCTGCTTTGGAACTAATACACAATATTAATTCTAAGATGGAAGATACAGGTTTTAGTAAAAAAAAAAACAAAAAGCTAGGAATTACTGGCCTATGTCATTTGTCTATATACTTCCCACAGAAACCTAAAGATGTAAATTCCAGTGCTGCTAATAATAGCCTGAACAATATTTTAAAATCCTATTAGAATGTTTCTCCTTATTTACCAGTATTTATCATGTTGTAAGCCTATTTCCCCCTGATTCTATCAGCCATGGAGATGACAAAGAAGAACTACAGGTTATTCATTGCCTTTTCCATACATACGTGTTGAAATCAGTTGCCCACCTGTTGAATGGAAGTGTTAAACCATTTCAATTGCTAAACTTTTTCTCAAAAACGTTTGTTTTGTATTTATTTTAGTAGTTTATTTTCCGTTCTGAACCCCGATATGGCTTATTTCGCTAATTGTTTTGAGCACAGAGCTCCAAATTGGAAATCCTACTCCAGTGAAATATGATGAAGACATTAGAACTTATTTCTCTTTATCTCTTCTACTAAGATATTCTCCTATTAGTGGATAAAATAATAGAATTTTATTGCTTTTTAAATCAGGTCATAGTCCTTTGTGATCCCTAAGGTTTTTTTCCTCTTGTTCTTACTCACCTTGCTCTTGCCCATTGTTTTTTTTTTCTATAGGATTACTTTTTCTCTCTTAAGTATACTGACCTGATTGTATCCCCGTTTAACCTACCTGTGGTTCTTTGGTGGAGCCTAACGTTTCTGCTTTGTCGATATCAATGTGAATGTTTAAGTTAAAATACCATAAAATATTCATCTCATAACTTTTTGTTTTGGTTATGATATACACAAAGCACTTGAAAGACCCACAGATGTTTAGCTTTGAGAAGATATAGAGAACGACAGCTGTCTTTAAATATGTGATTCAGGGGGCAGCTGGGTAGCTCAGTGGAGTGAGAGTCAGGCCTAGAGACAGGAGGTCCTAGGTTCAAACCCGGCCTCAGCCACTTCCCAGCTGTGTGACCCTGGGCAGGTCACTTGACCCCCATTGCCCACCCTTGCCAATCTTCCGCCTATGAGACAGTGCACCGAAGTACAAGGGTTAAAAAAAAAAAACAAAAAAAAAACAACCTCTAATAAATAAATAAATAAATAAATAAATATGTGATTCAGACAGACTAGTCTCACTGTTCCTGGTATGAGACTCTCTAGCTCCCATTTTTGTGTCTTTCTACTAGCTGTCTCCCACACCATAAGGGAATATTTTCATTCCTCCTCTCTTCCTCTAAAAATTCTTTGGTTTCCTTCAATCCAATGCAAGTGTGACGTTCTACATAAAATCTTTCTTGATCCCCGCCTTCAGTTATAAATGAATTGTCTCCCCAAAATATATTATGTTCGTTCCAAAGCTAATTTGTATTAATATTATATATATATATGTACACAGATACACACACATATACACATACATACACATATGCAAATGTCTGTTACAGTAGAATGTAAGTTCCTTGATATCAAGAACAGTTCACATTTATCTTTGCATCCCCAGCACTTGTGACACTGTCTGGCACATGTAAATGCTTTAATATAATGTAAGTATTTATTGAATGATTAACTGAGCCAGGTGCACCCAAATACACACTCAAAAGACTTTGAGATATGATGCCACGCTCTTTCCTTCCTTCCTTCCTTCCTTCCTTCCTTCCTTCCTTCCTTCCTTCCTTCCTTCCTTCCTTCCTTCCTTCCTTCCTTCCTTCCT
>NC_058131.1:524322680-524376511 GCF_016433145.1 Gracilinanus agilis | reverse complement strand
TCAAATATACAAGGAGTTAAAGCAATTGTATAAAACACCAAGCCATTCCCCAATTGATAAATGGGCAAGAGACATGAATAGGCAATTTTCAGGTAAAGAAATCAAAAGTATCAATAAGCACATGAGAAAGTGTTCCAAATCTCTAATAATTAGAGAAATGCAAATCAAAACAACTCTGAGGTATCACCTCACACCTAGCAGATTGGCTAAAATGAAAGAAGGGGAGAGTAATGAATGCTGGAGGGGATGTGGCAAAATGGGGACATTAATGCATTGCTGGTGGAGCTGTGAACTGATCCAGCCATTCTGGCTGGCAATTTGGAATCAGGCTCAAAGGGCTATAAAAGAATGCCTGCCCTTTGATCCAGCCATACCATTACTGGGTTTGTACCCCAAAGAGATCATAGATAAACAGACTTGTACGAAAATATTCATAGCTGCGCTTTTTGTGGTGGCAACAAATTGGAAAAGGAGGGTATGTCCTTCAATTGGGGAATGGCTGAACAAACTGTGGTATATGCGGGTGATGGAATACTATTGTGCTAAAAGGAATAATAAACTGGAGAAGTTCCAGGCGAACTGGAGAGACCTCCAGGAACTGATGCAGAGCGAAAGGAGCAGAGCCAAAAGAACTCTATACTCAGAGACTGACATTCTGTGGTAAAATCGAATGTAATGGACCTCTGTACCAGCAGCAATACAATGACCCAGGACAACTCTGAGGGATTTATGGTAAAGATGCTACCCACATTCAGAGGAAGGACTGCAGGAGAGGAAACATATAAGAAAAACAACTGCTTGAACGCATGGGTCGGGGTGGACATGATTGGGGGTGTGGACTCGAAACCACCACACCAATGAAACTACCAACAATTTGAAATTGGTCTTGATCAAGGACACATGACAAAACTAGTGGAAATGCGCACTGGCCATGGGTGGGGGGGGGCCTTTGGGGGGGGTTGAAGGGGAAAGGAGGAGCATGAATCATGTAACCATATTAAAAATGAATATTAATAAATGTTAAAAAAAATAAAAAAAAATAAAAGGGACTTTGAGCTTAAAAAAAAAAAGAGTTAGGGATGAAGTTCTAGGCTGACCCATTGATTTAGTGTTATACACCTTTTTAGAAGTGAGGCAGGATTACATTGAGGGTTTGCAGAAAATCATTGAAAAAATTCATATTATTTCCCACATTTAATTGCATTTACCTTCTAAATGAGTCATTTTGTAATAAATTAACTGCTATACCTATAAGAGAAAGAAACAAACTACTGGTCTAAAAATCTTTATGAATTTTATTTATTCTTTGTATAGCTAGTAGACATCTCCAGACTTTGATACAGGTGGAATGCCCTTAAGGTATGTATTTTGAGTTGTGTATCCACCAAGCCATCTAATACCACAAAAACTTGTAATTTCAGGTTGACTAGTTGGAGGAGGAGGGGAAGGGTAGGAGATAGGAAAGGTGGGAGCTCTCCATTACCTGGGAAGCTAAATGGTAACCCCTCAGGAAGGTTGCCTCAGAGGTAGTTTTATACTGGTTCCCTGGGCAGCACAGAAGTTTGCACTTCCAGATCAGTTGGTGGAGGAAGGAGAAAAAGGTATTAGCATCTTTGTTAAGAAGGGGAGTGGTAGTACCATAAATGGTTTATAAGGTTTCCCTTTTTAAAACAAAAAAATACTTACTATTAACGTACATTAGAATTGCTTAATTTACTAGGTCCAGATAGTCTAGGGCAGTGATTGGATGAATAAAATGGTAAGAATGGGATAGGATCACTCATCTTTCTTATCTCTGCTTAGGAAGCATATAGGAACTAGGGCTCTACAAAGGAAAATATTTCTCGGGCAAACAAACATTATTAGAAATAAGAGAATCCACACAGATGAGAAAACTTGTAAATGAAGCAAAAGTGAAAAAGTATTCAGAAAAAGCCTACAAGTTATTTACCTGAGGAGTCATGCTGGCCAGAAATATTATATATTTATGATTGTGAAAAAACCTTCAGTCAATTCTTAACCATTATAGTACTTCAGAAGTTCATACTGGAGAGAAACTTTCCAGTTGTAATTCTCATGCAAAAGTCTTCAGTCACAACTCTTACCTTATTAAATGAGAAGATTCATACACTTAAGAAAACCGATGTACATTATCAGCGAGGGGATAAGCATTCAGAGATTGATGAAACCTTTAATTCAGCATCAGAAGTCACATAGGTGAGAAGCCTAATGTAGGTTATTATGAGAAAACCCTTTCTGGCATAGAGAAAACATGGCTATATTTAAGTTGACCTAGATATATATAGTGTATTTCCTGAAGGAATTATAACATTGGATTTTGTTTCTGGATCCATTTTATAAATATTTTTCTTTTAATGGGAAAATGGAGACCAGGCACATTCATTGTTTTAAATAATAAAATTGATTTACTTTATTAAAAAAAGATAACTGCCTTGGATAGGCATTGTTAAAATTTTGGAAACAGATATTTCTATCAGTTTAGGAATATAAAACAAAATAATAGAATTACATGGGTAAGTAGAAAACAGAATATCCATTATTATTGTTTTTGTCTTTGTCTAGCTTGACCAAGGCCAAAGAAAATGGCTCTGAGGTTGTCCTTTTTGACGAAAGGACAATGAAGCCTTTACTTTAAGGAGTTAAGAGCACACACTTGGCTAGCCTACCAAGTCTAGTCAGCCCTGGACCAGACTGCTTCATATTTCATCCTGCTATCCCCTTTCTGTTGCATCTGCCCTTCTTTCTTCACCTAAACTATGCACTATGCACTAGACCTCTAGAACCTGTTCACTCAATCATGGACTTAATCTTACACAAACACAAGCATTTCAATATAAAAATAACATTTAAAAAAGAGGAATGTTTTAAGGAATTGTGAACTGTTATCTAGTTATTTTAAATTATATATTTCATAATTATATAATTTACATAATTTAAACATATTTGCATTTATACATTAAATTTGTCAAAATTTAATTGCCATAAAATTGTCATAAAATTTTTTAGTTAGTGTTGAGGTAGTCAATATGAATACTGAAATTCCTGAGGATGATAGCAGAAGATAGATAAATTTGACAGTGAGTCAAAGGCTAAGGTCGTAGAGGAAATTGGGAAAGTTACCTGAAGTAGGTAGATAACCACAAGTATGAGGAGAAAATGGAATAAATGAACTACAATTATATTCAAAGGAAATGTTTTTGAAGAATGGTGGGAAATGGTTTAGAAGTACAATGAAGCCAATCCTTCTAGTCTTGAAAATCAAGAAAAACTAGAAGACTGGCGTCTAGCGATGACAGTTGAAAAGAAAATAGGAAAAATCAGATTTTGTTTAAATGGAAAAAGAGGAAAAGATGTTAAAGGAAAAGTTACTGGAAGTGGGAAAATATGATGAAACCACAGTGGACATTTCTAGAGGATCTGGTGTCACAGGACTAAAAGAAGGGGAAATCCAGCTGGAGTGGCTTAGAAGATGAGTAGAGATGGTTTGAACAGAAGTTGGAATTCAAGAGAAACTGTTTCTCTCTGTGTCTCTCTTCCCCCTCCCTTTCCCTCTTCCTTTCTTTCTCCTTCTCTCCCCCTCTCTCTCTCCTCTTCTACTTTTCTTGTCTTCCCCCTTTCCCCCCACCTTTCTCTCACAAAGCTAGCAAGTATCAGAGCTCAGGTCTTTCTGACTCCCCATCTATTCAAATCCAGAGACCCACACAATCTTGCCAGGAATTAATGGGAGCCATGATATATATGCAAATGAAATTAGCAGATTTGCTTAAGAAAGGGGAAAGGAAAGCCAAATTCAGTTAAGGTATGTAAATAAGGAAGCATTGAGATTAGTGAGGTAAGTAAACATGACCTTGTTTTCATAGGTTTAAGGAATGATCATCTTGTCATTATACTTGGGACAAATTGGTCTGAGAAATAAAAAAATATTAGCCTTCTATTAAGCAAGAGTTATTTGGATAGTCTTCTAAATGCAGTGGTGGAATTACAACACGAGACACAAGCATTCTTGGTGTGTGTGAAAGAAAAAGAGACACATTAATGAAAGAGACAGAAACACATGAAGAGAGAGTAAGACACAGAGACTGAAAATGACACAGCTCTCATAGACAACCAAAGACAAAGACACTCTAACCACATCTTCTATCCTTTTACCTCTCCCTCTTTCTCATTTCTGCTTTATCTCTTGGTTTCTTTTTATTCTGATTACATTAACTTTCATTTCCAACTTTGACTACATTGTCTGTCTGTCTGTCTGTCTGTCTGTCTGTCTTTAATGTCTACTAGCTAACCTAATATTAGAAGCCATCATTTTTCTAACACTTTCATATACTATGATCTTTTAATCCTCAACCCTGGGTTAGATTCATCATCTTATTTCTTATCTTCTTTTTCTGATCTGCAGAACTTAATTGAATAAAATCAAATTGATTTAATAAATCTATAGTATTCCTGCCTTTTTTACAAAAGGAGACTATGGATATTGAATATTTGCATATACTGTCAGACATGATTGATGTGCTGATTGGTTTTACTAGAATTATTTTTTCCTTTAAAAATCATTTATAGGGGCAGTTGGGTAGCTCAGTAGATTGAGAGCCAGGCCTAGAGACCGGAGGTCCTAGGTTCAAATCTGGCCTCAGACACTTCCCAGCTGTGTGACCTTGGGCAAGTCACTTGACCCCCATTGCCTACCCTTACCACTTTTCCACCAAGGAACTAATACACAGAAATTAAGGGTTTAAAAATATAAAAAACAAAAAAAATCATTTATAACTTTCTCTCTCTCACACACACACAATTATAACTATCTGGATAGCAAAGGATGAAGATTTTTGAGAAATGAATGTGATTTTTAAAAAATCGTTAAAAATAAGATTTTAAAAAATGCATGGTGCATAGCATTAGCTGAGATCTGGCTGCTTCTCAGTAACCCTACTTTCTTACTCTTGTTGACTCCCTGTCTTATTACTCCCAGTGACTGTTTGAGAACTTTTTGTATCTCTTATGTTGAATGAGACCCTAATTCCCTCACTCTTATAGCAAATGATTTGTCCTCTTTTGCTAGGAAAATTGAGGCTATCCAGTGGGTGAATCTAATCAAGAGAGCTTTAAGCTGAAAAATAAATTTATCAGCTCCAAACTTCCCATCTGAGGGTATCACTATCTTCTCTGTCTCCCAGGTTCATAAGCTCAGTCACCCTTGCAGCTTCCTTCTCCTTCATGCCTTATGTTTAGTCAGTTGCCAAATCTTATTAATTCTCTCTCCACAACAGAGAAATGTAGCTTTAGAGTTTGAAGAGACCTTAGAGGTCTTCTAGTCCAAACTCCTCATTTTACAGAGACTCAAGGAGTTTAAATGATTTACTCAAGATTACCTAGCTAGTAAGTGGTTTCTTTCTCTTTAGTTATTCAGCAACCACTCTCTTTCAACACTTCTAATCTAGACTATGGTAATAGCTTGCTTATTAGTCTCTCTGCTTCTCCCTGCTCTTTTCCGCTGATCCATCTTCCACAAAGCTGGCAAAATAATCTTTCCAAGGCATAGATTTGATTCTGTCAGCTTGCAGACTCCTTAGTCTGGCTCATATAGCCTTTTATGATCTGCTCTAACCTACTTTTCTTTCTACCAGCCTTATTTCATTCTGTTTCTCTTTCTTCAATCTACTGTGTTGTAGTCACACTTATCACTGAATTGTTTCCTTACTTACCATTCCATCAATCAGTTCTCTGCTTTCACACAGGCAATCCCATGCCTTTAATGTAATCCCCCACCTTCACCTCTTAGAATCTTTCCTTCCATGCTCAAACCACTGCTTTTGTGAAACCCCTCTTTGATCTTTGTCATCAGGGTTCTTTTATTGCTTAAAAGAGCCTATATTTCCTTACTTATATATAGTTCTTCCTTCCAAGACATTGTAAACTCCTTTTAGACAGGTTTTATTGAATTCAGCTGAACATAGAAACATTGATCAAAGACAAAAGTGTAGTTCAGGAAATCCTACTTTTTTAGATGAGGAAAATACAGATCCTACAAAGTTTATAAAAAGAGGATTATGTATAACCTTTGTAGAAGAAAATAAAGAAAATGGATCTCCATGGGTGGTGCTAAAACAAAGAAAAGAGAGAGTAGTCAGTGGTATATAAAAGATGCTTAGAAACAAAATAAAAATAGGGAGAAGATATTTTCCTTAGAAGAAATGGATATGTACAAAAGTCATAGAAAATGAAAGGAAGAGAGGGAGACCATCCTGAAGAAATGAATGGAGGGGAAGAACAAAAAGAACAAGAACAATTGTTTTTTTACATATAGAATACAAGGTCCTGAAGAAGCAGGAGGGATGTGACATAGAATCTAGTCTAAGTAAAGAGGTAGAAAGAGACAAAGCAAATGGAGCAGGAGGGGGAAAGGGAGTTCAATGGAAACCTTGAAAGACTAATTAGAATTATAAAGCTTAAAAGAGGAACATCTCTTACAAATCTTACAAATAGCATAAGATGAAGAAAGCTAGAGGTATATCCTGTGTGGCCATGAGATAAGCATAACTATTTATAATTTTAATACCAGAAGGGATGAAGAAGAATGCAATTTCTCACATGAAGAAGCTAGCAAAGTGCTCTCAAAAGAAGTTTAGTATCCCATCTCAAATGGTGTGGGGTTTTTAAAAAATTAATTTTTACTGCTATCTTTTGTGTATATAATATCTACATTTCCCAATGAATACTTCCTCCTCCCTCTTCCAGAGCAATTTTTTATAATATAGAATGAAAGAGGGGAAAAAACACTTCCTTGAAACTAACCAACATATAAAAAAAATTTAACATTATAACATCTATAACTATCTATAACATATATATACACAAATATATGTACATAAAACAGTATATATAACACCTATAATTCTTCACTTCTGCAAGATGAGGTGGGAGAGGGTTGATGCCTTTTCATATCTTCTCTAAAGAACCACATTTGGTTATTGCCATTTGTAGTGGGGAATTAAATAAGTTCCTCACTAAAATGGGAAAAGTGGGGAAAGAGGGATGTCAGGTAGGTGAGTCAATTGACTACAGGGAACTTAAAAGGCTAAATGAATTAACACAGATAACAATACTCAGCTTGGGATAACTGAAAACAGAATAACACCAGAGAAAGTAATTTCAATACACAGTGGGTCAATGTGTCAACCTTTGTATCTGGGTAAGAACATAAGAGGCAGGATTATGAAAATGAAACAGTTTAATAAATAAGTAGTATGGGGAGTGAAGGGTTTCTGGAGAACTAAATCTATGGTCTAATGATATCTACCCAAGGATGGACAAAACCTACACTGATATCTAAAAATCTGTGAACAGACTGCTTAAAGCAAGGTCTGTCTTGACAGGGAGTAAGGGGATCTCACAAAGATATCCTAGAATGAAATCTTCAAGTCTTCACGGCTGGCCTCAGGGAAATTGGATTCACAGCAAGTTAGATCCAAGTGTGAAGAGGGGGAGATGGGAAATAATCTGTGTGTGTCCACCACACCAGATTAAATCCACTTCTCAACCTAACTATTTCACTGGGCTTTATTGAAGATAACACAGTCCGAGACCCAGGGAAACAGCTTCAGAGTTGTTGAGTCTGACCAGATCCACCATAAATCCACAGGTTCTCACTGAAAGCTTTAAAATGCCATTCTGCCAGATTCACTGTCTCCTCTCTGTCAAAATTCCAAATTCTTTTGCCAGCTAAGTCTGCTCTCTCTGCTAGCTAAATATATATCTCTACATATTTCTACAACAGTCCCCCCCTTTGCACAAAGCCAAAATAGTGTTTCACACAATATTTTGGTATTTGTGCTCTAACAACTAACTAAAATTCTAACCCCAAATAATAAACTTCTCTTATTCTATCTTATCTTATCTAATACTACCTTACCCAAGGGATTAAGGCAAGGAAAGGTAAAATGAAATTATTCAATGAACCATTACAAAGTTCAAAGTACAAAGTAAACAAATGCAAAACAAAATTCAACAGAATTAACAGCAAATAGAAATACAAACACAAACTTCATGCAAAACATTAAAATACTATTCCTATAAACTAATACAGAAAATACTACTATTGCAATGCAAAATTTTGAAAAATATACAATTAAGAAAACATTGCATAAGTTTTTACATTAAAGTTAAACCAATCCATTAAACTTACTTATGAAAATTACATTTAAAAGTAGATAAAGATTTAAACAATCTTATTCTAAATTACACAAAACTGAACTTTTACATAGAACTGTATGTATATAACTTAATTACATACAGAATTTTACATATATACATATAATACACATATACAATATATACTTACAATGCATACATGTATGCTATACATATATGTACGTATAATATATACATATTGGTTGTGCATGTTTATACACATTACATATATACTAATATATACAATATAATACAATTTTACAATCCTAATTATAATGAACTCTATGCTTATTTACATAACTATTTACATATTTTTGTGATGTGTGATCTGTAGTGTGTTATATGTTTTTCATGTAATGCAGTTTTGTCATGTATGTTGCAATGTATTGTAATGTACGTTAGTACCTTATCTTATCCTCTAACTCTTATCTAGATAACTATAGCCCTTTCTCAATAAATTCGTCTAAAACTATTCTTATGTTATTAGTATTTTAGTCTAACTAAATAACTAGCTGTTTGTTGTTAGTAACTAACCATACATTGTTAGTAAGTATCTATCCTATAACTAATTCTAATTTTGTTAGTACTTACACATTGTTCCACTCATACAATTAGTCAATCAATGTATCCTAACCTATGTTTTTATGTATATGTTTTTGTGATGTTGTTATTTTGTTATGTCCTGTTGCAATATGTTACTGTTGGATGTATGATACCTACCAAAACTTCAGATCTCCTTTATTCTTATGCTGTTTCTTGAAGAAATCTTCTCTTCTTTTCTCTGAAGTTCTTGAACACAGTATGTAATGATGCATGTAAATGAACATGTAATGTGTTGCTATTTACATTACCCAAATTCCTTTGAATATTAGTCCATTAATTATAGAATCCTCTTCATTGAAATTTTCCTTTTAACAAAGTCTTTATCAGTTTAATTTTATAAGTCTTTCAGTGTTTGCACAATGTCCATTAATTTCCTGAATCCTCCTCTTCATCATCCATGTCCTCTTCCATCTGAATGTCCTCTTCCACTGGAATGTCTTCTTTCACTGGAATTGTCCACTCCTTACTGATCTTTTGGACTGCAGACTCTATTTGACTAATGGATCTCAACTTTCCACGATCTCTTCTTCTTCATTAACAATTTCTACATTTTTATTATTAGTTCCTTGAGCTAATTTAATATGTGAGCAATGATACCATGAATCTCTAACTAATATCTTTACTAAAGATAGTGAAACTAATACAATTGTATCAGGGTCTCCCCAACTCTCTTCAGTTGCCGATGTTTTGTTAAAATTTTTCACATAAACCATATCACTTTGTTGAAAATTATGAAGAGAATAATCCAATGGACCAGATTGAATTAATATTCCCATATCATGTAATTCTCTTAGCCTTTGTTGTAATGCACTTAAACATGAAGCAATTCGGCAATCTCCTCCTAAGAGAGATGCATAAACAGTCTTAAAAGTCTTTGCCTGTAATGTGACGTATCCAAAGAACATTTCATAAGATGGTATGTAAATCTGCTCTTGGTCTTATATGTAGGTAAAACATTATGGGAAGAATAACTGACCATTTGAGATGAGTTTCAGCACAGAGTTTTCCTACCATAGTTTTGAGTTCCCCATTCATATGCTCCACTTGACCTGAACTCTGTGGGTGACAAGGAACATGATACTTAGGTGTTATTCCTAGATTCTCATAGACTCTTCTAAAAATATCCCGAGTTAAATGAGATTCCCTTATCTGAATCTATGGCAAGAGGTAAACCAAACTTAGGAACAATTTCCTTAAGTAACACTTTCACCACAAAGCTTGCTGTGTTGGTATTAGATGGAAATGCTTCAGGCCATTTAGTTAATCTATCAACAATTATAAGACAAAACTTATATCTTCCAGCTTTTGGCATGCTGATGTAATCAATTTGCAAACTCTCAAATGGACAATATGCTAAAGGTTTACCACCTAAACCTTTCTTTCTGAATGTACTTTGAACTTTTGGCAAACAGAGCAACTATTACAGATCTTATTTGCAACAGTACTTATTTCTGGTGCAACCCATTGCCTTTTGATGGAATTTACTACAGTTTGTGTACCAAAATGACCTTTTATGTGAATGACTTGACACAAATAGGTTTAGAAGTCTTTTGGTAATAGCAGTCTTATCAGTAATCCATATCCCATATTCTTTCCTTGCTTCAAATTTCTCTTTCCATTTCTGGATTGCTGAGTCTACAAAAGCTTTTTCCAAAACATCTGACTCAATTGTTGACAAATTCATTACATAAATTGGAGCATTTTGGGCAGCATACTTTGCAGTGATATCAGCTCTATGATTTCCTTTAGAGACTGAATCTATATCACAAGTATGACTTCTACAATAGATTACTGCTAGCTGTTTAGGTTTTTGGATAGCATCTAACAACTCAGTTATTATTCCCTCATGTGCTATTGGTTTTCCTGATGCAGTAGTAAAACCTCGTTATTTCCAGATCTTTCCTGTTGCATGACACATGGAGAATGCATAACAAGAGTCTGTCTAAATATTTGCATTTTTACCATCAGCTAGAAGACAAGGCTTGCTTCAATGCCACCAATTCTACATCTTGAGCACTAAGATTACTAGGTAATGAGCCATACCACAGTGTCTCAAATTCTGTGACAACTGCAGCTCCAGTACATCTGATTCCATTACACAAATATGAAGAACCATCAGTGAATAATACCAAGTCTGATAAAAGTGTCTTTTAAATCCATCCTAGGCATATCCACTAGATCTACTACTTCAACACACTCATGTAATGGTTCACCATTTTTTGGTAAATCGGGAAGAAGTGTAGCTGGATTTAGTGCACTACACCTCTTTCTTGGATGTTCTCACTACCCAAGAGAATAATTTCATACTTAGAAATTCGCTGGTTAGAATAAGCTTGAGTACAAAATTTCCTCATTAGTGCTTCTGTCTGATGTGAACAATAGACCATTAAAGGACAACCCAAAACTAAATCTGCTGACTTCTGGACTAACACAGCTACTACTGCTACCACCCTTAGACAGGGTACTGTACCTGCAGCTATTGGATCAAGTTGACAATTATAGTATCCAATTGGAAGATAACTTTGTCCTAAAGTCTGTGTAAGTACTCCAGAAGTAATACCTTTGTTCTCATTGACAAACAGCTGGAATGTTTTTGCCATAGTCTGGGATTCCTAACACTGATGCAGATAATATGGCTTCTTTAAGTTTATTTAAGGCTACTCGATGTTCAAGCTTTAGTTTTAGAGGTTCTGGTTCTATATTCCTGATTAGATCTGTTAAACATTTAGTGACTTCACTATATCCAGGTGTCCACTGTCTACAGAAACTGGTAGTTCCAAGAATAGCTCTGAGTTGCTTCTTGATCTTTGGTGCACTCAGTTTTTGGATATCTGCTTTTGTGTGCTATTTCTGGAATTCTCTGATAACACAAATCCAAGATACTGCACTTGAAGAAAAACCCACTGTAATTCTGCCTTGGATATTTTATGCCCTTGTTTGTATAATTCTATCAAAAGAATCTTGCTATCTCTCAGACACACTTTTACATTTGGCGATGCTAAAAGAATATCATCCACAAAATGCACCAATTAACTTTCTTTAAATTTGATGGTTTTTAGATCTCAATTTAAAATCTGAGAAAATTGGCTAGGTGAGTCGGTAAATCCTTGTGGAAGATGAGTCCACATCCATTAGGTCTTTTCCCAGGTAAAAGCAAAGATCTTTTGAGAATCTTCATGGATGGGAATTGGGAAAAATGCTGAGCATAAATCTACCATGATGAAATATCTTGCCTGACTTGAAATGGAAGAAATTATAGCAGCTGGACTTGGTACAACTGGATGTGTTTTGATAACATAATCATTCACTGCTTTCAAATCCTGAATGAATCTGTACACAGTTTTACCATTTTTTAAACATTTATTAATATTCATTTTTAACATGGTTACATGATTCATGCTCCTACTTTCCCTTTCGCCCCCCGCATTCCCCCCACCCATGACCGATGCACATTTCCACTAGTTTTGTCATGTGTCCTTGATCAAGACCTATTTCCAAATTGTTGGTAGTTGCATTGGTGTGGTAGTTTTGAGTCCACACCCTCAATCATGTCCGCCCCAACCCATGCGTTCAAGCAGTTGTTTTTCTTATATGTTTCCTCTCCTGCAGTCCTTCCTCTGAATGTGGGCAGCGTTCTTTACCATAAATCCCTCTGAATTGTCCAGTTTTACCATTTTCATCCAATTTTGATTTTTTAATTGGAAGAATCAGTGTATTGAATTCAGAGAAGCAAGGTATAATTATCCCTTGTTGGATTAGGAACTCAGTGATTGACCTTATACTCTCTATTGCTTCTTTAGTCAAGGGATATTGAGGTACACAAGGAACTGGTCCTTCCTTAGTCCTCACCCTGACTGGAGTAGCTGATTTCAATAAGCCTACATCTGTGGAAGATCTTGACCAAAAATCCTTAGGTATATCTTCAGGTATTGGATAGATTGTACTTAAGTCACCCTCTGTACTGACTGAATCTAAGAATAGCAATGGAAATGCTTTCAGAGATTCATCTGGGAGGTGTAAAGAGACATCACCAGATTCAGTACATTGGATAGTCACCCTTAATTTACATAGAAAATCTCTTCTTAAAAGGTTCATTGGACATTCCGGTATACAGAGAAATGTGTGCTCCACAGATAAAGGACCTAGTGAAATCATTTTAGGTTGTAATTTTGCTACTCTTTGTAGTTCACCTGTTGTACCTACTACTTCCATTGTACCAACAGCTCTACAATTCTCAGGAAAACTTTGCAAAACTGATTTACTAGCTCCAGTGTCAACTAGAAGATCATAGATCTGGTCTCCAACAGTTACAGATACATGTGGTTCTGTACTATTTGGTGGTTGGAATGTTTCCAACACAGAAGCTAAAACAGTAGCATCAGAACAAAGTTCAGCCATTTCCTGTCCATCCAAGTTAACATCTTTTTGAATTACATGATTTTCCCTGGATTTTGTATCTTTAACACCTTTTTCTAATTTTTCACTACTTTCATTAGTCCTTTTCACATCTTGTTTGGTATCATTGTTCCCATTTACAATTATAGTATCCTTATTCAAATAACAATTTCCATTATTTTCCATTATTCCATAACCATTAGACTTTTCTACTATATTTACATCACAATTTTCTCTTTCCTCACAATTATTATTACCACTAATTAAATTATCGTTAATTCCAATCACAATATCCACATTATCCACAATTCCATTATCATTATCCTTAACACACTCAATTTTATCAATTATTAATACATTTTTCCTTCATTTGTACAAAACTTTTAAACTCCGGGTAAACCTTCATAATGAACATGCCCCTTTGTTCTGGTCTCCTGTATTACCAGATATTACTTGGCTGTATTTAGGTCTTTTTCCTGATTTCACCCAATCTTGCATTGTTGCAAGATTCAGTGCTTGCTGTCCCTGGCAACATGCATTCTGACAGACATTGTTGTTTTGTCTATACTCGTTGTTCCAGTTGTTATCATTTCCGTATCCATTATTATTTTTGTACCTATTGTTATTATAATAATTTCCATTATTCTGCCTGTTGAATTGCCCTCTAAATCTGCAGTCTCTTACAAAGTGACCAATCCTGCTACATAAAAAACATCTTTTTGGACCTATGTATCTATTATTTTGATTATTATATTACTCCTCCCTAGGCTGTACCAACCTCAATGCCACCACAGCCTTAACCTCTTTAATTTCACTATCCTTGGCATAATTGTTTACTTCCCTAAGCTGCTTCCTTAAACTTTCTATATTATCCTTATCATCTGCAGCTTTGTCCTTGTCAGCTGCATGGACATAGGTAGCCTTTCTCTTCAGTTTGTCTAGTGTAGTGATGGGCAAACTACGGCCTGTAGGCCAGATGTGGCCCCCTGAAATGTTCTATCTGGCCTCACAACATTTTTCCTAATCTGACAAATACAGTGAGTAGAATACAATACAATGAAACTTCAAAAGAGTTGCCTTAGAAACAGACTGACAGATGAACATTTCCTTTCCTTTGGCCCCCTCTTTAAAAAGTTTGCACATCACTGGTCTAGTGTCATCAACTCCCAGTCTGGGCAATACTCCCTAAAGTACTTTCTTACTGCAGCTATAGAGTTGTTCACAAATATGTGTCTTACACAGGCAATGGTCTCTTCTGCCATAGTGTCTAATCCTAAATTGGTTTCAGCAGCGTCTAAAATTTAGTCTAGGAATCCAGTAGGTGTTTCTTCCAGATCCTGTTTAACTTTTTCAAACTTCCCACACACATTGGGCCTACAGGAGTGCCTCTCCATGACCTGCAGAACTGATTTACATGCCTGTTTTAACATTCTATAATTCACAACTGAATTTAAATCCATTTCTTCATAATCCTGTGGCCATGGTGTTAAGCCTGGACTTGTCCTAATCTCTTCTAAGAATTGGTTATACTCCCTTTTTGTTAATAATTCCTCTGAAAGTAATCTTCCACAAGGATTTACTGACTCACCTAGCCAATTTTCTCAGATTTTAAGTTGAGATCTAAAAACCGTCAAATTTAAAAAAAGTAAATTGGTGCATTTTGTGGATGATATTCTTTTAGCATCCCCAAATGCAAAAGTGTGTCTGAGAGATAGCAAGATTCTTTTGATAGAATCCGAATCAAACATCTTAACAGCTTTACATAGCTCTCTTATGACCTTTATTGACTCATCGAAGAAATGGGGTGTTCGCTGTTTGATGGCCTCATTGTCAGCTGCAGAAAACTGTGTGTGTTTCTTAAGATGTACTGTTCCATCCTGCATAATGCAGGGTACATCGCAGAAAGGGAATAATTTGATTGGTTCACCATTAGCATTTAGTTGGGCTTCCTCCTGTTGTAATTTTGTTTGTTTGTTTTCCCCATTTACTTTAGCTGTATTTCCTTCATTTTCTATATAATCACCATTATTTTCCATGCTAGATCCATTTGGTACCCATCCTGTATGCATGTACAGTTCCATTGTTTCCATCTTAGCCTGCATAACCTTTAACATGATTTTCAATTCAGAATCCTTATTCAGCCAAGTAATAATCTATTTCAACAGTTTACCAATACAAAAAAACAACCATCTTTTTTATATAATAAAAAACAGCATAATCCAATAACCAGTAGATGAGCCAGAATATTTTGTACCATAATAACCATTATAGGTTTAACACACTCAAAATCAATCACCTTATAACAATATCTAGGTATTACTCTAAAGATAATATAGGGTATCATCATTATACACTCCCATAAAACATACAACATTGCATCAACAACATCCCCCATCATGATTTTATAAGTTATTGTTGTTGTGTAGTATGTTATAGAAACAGTTGTATTAATAGCTACTTTGAATATTAATACTATAGGCTTAAAATGGAAAAAAAAATTTATGACCATGTGCTTCCAGGTCCCATTAACACCATGTGGTTGGGATCATTTTAAGTCTCTTTAAACAGTCCTCACCATGTATGTGATTCAGAACCTTGGACAGCTGCCACTCAAGCTATTTTCAAGTTCTATGGCTTCTGAGTGGGATAGAATCTTAACCTTATGGCTGCCAACTGCCACCAGACCTTCACTCTCCTTATCCCAGATACAGAGAATAAATCAACTGGGGTGCCAAATGTAGTGGGGAAATAAAATAAGCCCCTCACTAAAGTGGGAAAAGTGGGGAAAGAGGGATGTCAGGTAGGTGAGTCAATTGACTACAGGGAACTTAAAAGGCTAAATGAATTAACACAGATAACAATACTCAGCTTGGGATAACTGAAAACAGAATAACACCAGAGAAAGTAATTTCAATACACAGTGGGTCAATGTGTCAACCTTTGTATCTGGGTAAGAACATAAGAGGCAGGATTATGAAAATGAAACAGTTTAATAAATAAGTAGTATGGGGAGTGAAGGGTTTCTGGAGAACTAAATCTATGGTCTAATGATATCTACCCAAGGATAGAGAGATGGACAAAACCTACACTGATATCTAAAAATCTGTGAACAGACTGCTTAAAGCAAGGTCTGTCTTGACAGGGAGTAAGGGGATCTCACAAAGATATCCTAGAATGAAATCTTCAAGTCTTCATGGCTGGCCTCAGGGAAATTGGATTCACAGCAAGTTAGATCCAAGTGTGAAGAGGGGGAGATGGGAAATAATCTGTGTGTGTCCACCACACCAGATTAAATCCACTTCTCAACCTAACTATTTCACTGGGCTTTATTGAAGATAACACAGTCCGAGACCCAGGGAAACAGCTTCAGAGTTGTTGAGTCTGACCAGATCCACCATAAATCCACAGGTTCTCACTGAAAGCTTTAAAATGCCATTCTGCCAGAGTCACTGTCTCCTCTCTGTCAAAATTCCAAATTCTTTTGCCAGCTAAGTCTACTCTCTCTGCTAGCTAAATATATATATCTCTACATATTTCTACAACACATTTCACAGCATTCAGTTTTGATTGTCTTACTGTGGTCTTTCCATTTACATTGTATAATAGTGTTCTTCTTTCCTGATTCTGATTTTTGCACTCTGAATCAGTCAATATAAGACTTCTCATGCTTCATCATATCTTAAAATTTCTGATATCATAATAGTATTCCATTACATTCACATACCACAACTTGTTTAGCCATTCTGTAATTAATGGGCATTTACTTTGTTGGGCAAAAAGTGCTACTATAAATATTTTGGTTTATATGATACCTTTCTTTTTGGCCTTGACCTTCTTGGAATATATTTTTGGACAAAGAATCTTTAGGTCAAAGGATTTGAACATTTAAATTACTCTCTTTGAATAATTTGAAGTTGCTTTTCAGAACACTTGGACTACTTGGTTGCTTGACCAAGATTGCATTATCTTTCTTTAAAAAAATTAGTATTTTTCTAGAAAAGTTGTTTGAATTTGCATTTCTCTAAATAACATTTAGATGATTATAAATAATGATCTATTTTTGCATGACTATAGAGAGCTTTAATTACTTTGTCTGAGAGCTGTCTGTTCATATCCTTTGACCATTCATCAATTGGGGAATGACTTCTATTCTTATTATGTATTTAAGAAATGAGGTCTTTATTAGAGAAACTTGTAAAAAAATTTTGCACCCTTATGATTACTATTAATTACTTACCATCCAAATTTACCCCTGTTTATTTTCTGACCTTCACCTCCTCTAATTTGTCCTCTTTTCTTTCTAAAACTTATTGAAAACCCAAGAGGTCTTATTTGGGCATGAGTGGCTGGGATCACCCTCATGGCTGAAATTTTATAGTTAAATACCTTGTTATTGGTCTCTTTTCTGTGATTAGGTTCTAGGCTTTTAAGACTAATGGACACATTGAAAAAACCCTAGAACTGAAGTTAGAGGTCTTGTGTTCCAATCCTGTCTCTTCTACTTACTGTCTATATAACCTTGGGCAAATGATTTAACATTCCTGGGTCTTAGCGTCTTCATTTATAAAAATGAGGAATTTGGATTAGATGATCTCCAATGTTCCTTCCACCTCTAAATCTATGATGTACTATTTCCCTAACATTGTGAAGCTTCTGTATTTAAAAAAAGAAATGAGACAATTATTCTGTTCTAGGGAAATCATGGGAAAGCAGGAAATACTGCAAAAACAGAGACAGGGAGATTCAGGAACTCTGGAGAGTGAGTCACTCCTAGGGGCAATTGGATTTTCTCCCTTAAGGGAGACAGTGTGTGTGTGTGGACTTCTCTTGTAAGCAGCTTATCTCCTTGGAAGTGGTTGAATATGTGTGCCTGCACCCTTCAGGTGAAGTGTGTGGATTAGACCATATCTCCCCTTCTTTCTGGATAGTCATCTGGTTCCTCCTTGTTTCCCATTTGTTCCTGTTACTCCTGTTTATGTTGGGACTCTTGCCAAGACCTTGAAGCCAACTGTCAGTGACAATCTCTCCCTTTTGACCCTCTGGACCTGCTTACCATTCAGCCTATTTCCCTACTTTAGTTATCAGCAAAGGAGGGAAATTTTGGTTAGTGAGGTACTGGGATCTTTAGGTAGAGAGAAAGAGAACAGTTTGGGCAGTTACAATCTGGTATAACAACTACTGAGTTTTAGTGGGAGGCATTAGTTATATAAAGTAGTTAGATTGTCCCAATCCCCTTCCCTTCCTGTCCTTGTTTAATAAACCCTGTTTTACGTCATTGTGGGTATCCTGTCAGTCTCTCTGGCTAGCCTCCCCAAGCCTTTGTACTTCTGATATTGGCCCTAAAAACTGAGTTACAACATATACCACCTAATTACCCAAACCACTTTATTTTTTATTTCAAGAGGCAGCTATAATATAGTGGAATGAACACTGTATTTGGATTCAGAGGCTCTAGTTGCATGTTAGCTATTCTTGGTAGTGTAAGAGGGATTGATCGGGGGAATCCTTATGCAATTTGTGACAAACTCTCCAATTATCCCAATGAGATTTGGGTGGAGATATCTTGGGAGACATCTGAAAGACACCTCTTCATGGAATTGGGCATGCCCACTAGCAACTTACCAAGAAAACCTAGGAAACTTCTGATGTTTGGATGACTGGAGTTTGAAAGGATGGACTTTTGAGAGAGCCACCTTTCTCCATAGTCTATAAAAGTGAGGTGATTGGTATATCAACTCACTCACTTCTGAACTCCTTTGCATTTTCCCTTCAATATTTTTTCCAGAGTATAACAAGGGAGGGAAGAGAGGATTTCTCTCTCTCTTCCCCCCATGAATCAGTAATGACTGCCTTAGGTTAAGAGTGAATGGGAATTTTATGTGCTCACTTATAGCTTCTAAGCATGAGTCAGGGTAGTTTCTGAGTGGATATTCCTACCTAAAGAAAAAACAATAGCTATGGCATCATTAGGATTCTTGAAGAAGTACATGATAGATTTGCAAACTAAGAGAAATCTAGCTCAAGAAATGATAGAAAACTATCATAGAGGTACTAAGAGTTTCCTGCAGAAACATATAGAAGGAGAATGTTTGCCCAGTTAGCACAAGTTAGAATATTCTAGGATCAGACCTTTGAGAGAAAATGAGTTTTCCTAATGAAACATTCCTTGGGGAAAGAAAAGGATCATTTTCTTTCTTTATTTGTTTGGTTTTATTATTTATTGTTATTATTTACATAGTTCTTGGGCAGTGTCCTACTTGGAAAGCAAGGCTAGTTTAGGGAGAAGAGGGTTGCTCTCAATAGCCCCTAAAATGTTTACCATTTAGGGTTATTTAAACCATGAGATTATGAGTTGGCAGGGGGGAGACTATAGGGAATGCTTTGGAACTAACTGGAATGTCAAAGAGTTACCTCAAAAGCAATCTCAAATTCAGTTGTTTTCTGAGGAGATTGCTAATAGGTGTTATAGGCAGTATGGTGCTTCTGTATATGGGCCTGTTAAAGAGATGGCCCAAGATCTTAGATGGCATATGGAGCTAAGCTGAGTGAGGAATGGGATGCCTGAATGGCCACTAAGGATTGCTGGTAACCACCAGGGCTTATAAATGTTTGTCTCAGCTGAGCACCTGACCCCACCTACAGTGCCCAAGCTAAAATGATTGAATAAGAAGCAGTATATTAATCCACATATCTCCTCTGGTTACTTGGCTTGGGGCTAGGTTAATGGATAAGGATTTATGATGAGATTAATTGGTAATAAGGTTGGACAATGCTGATGACTGCAATTTAAACAAATATTTCCCTTTCCCCTTAGTTGTAACTATTAATTTGCTCTTTAGAATGACACCAGTCTTCATTTAACTTAGTTCAAGGCTTTAATTTTAATAAACTCTAAAGGGTAGGATCCAGGATAAGGAAAGTGGTGTTGGGGATGGCTATGCTAAACTATGGGTGCTAGAGTTGGCTAATCAATCACTAATCAAGTTGGCAGCTGGCTGGAAAGGTTCCTCTCCCTCTCAGGCCCCGTTCAGGCCCGGCCGTGGCCTTGACTAGATAAATGAGGGTTTGTGATGTTCTTCTTGATGATAGATGTTAGTTGTATATCTCTTAGCCCTATCCAGCCACAGGTGAATTGATATTTGAGGCAATAAAGTACAGGTGCTAGTGTTGCAGGTCTATTGGCCTACCCACCCACCACCCAGGCCCTTCTCAAGAATGAGACCCTGAGAGGCTCAGCCCCTGGGTTTTTATAGCGGTGGCAGCAACTGTCTTTTGCCTCTGGCTCATGCCATCTGGGTAAGTTCTAAATTCTATGACTGTCGGTTGTCACTCAAGTTGGTCTCCATCTTCTTCCCAGAGGTTGCTATAACATAGGCTGAGCATTTTTATGTGCTTTTTAAAAAAATCTATTTGCGGGCTTATGAGAGTTTTGCCCATTCTTCATGTTTTATGAAATAAAAGCTGTTCTATACATATATATTTATCTTAGTGCTATGGACCTTTTCCCCCACATTCTGGGAAACCTAAAATGAGCTATGTTGTGAGTATACTAGGAAGTTTTTGTGTAGTAACTTTGAATGGTGGCAATATAGCAGAAAGAAAATTACTCTTTTGGAGTACCCTTTTAGTATCCCCTAGGACCTGTAATAGGTGGGTAGACTGGCTGATAATAGGGAGCTGGTACAAGTGGGTCACCTGGGCCAGGGAGCCTGTAACTACTATAGCTGGTGGTTTGAGACTGACAGGGATGTGTAGCCTGAGCTGTGATGCCTAGTCAGTTTCCCTGCTATCTATAGGCTCCTTTAAGGTGGAGAGTGAGGAGCCCCTCCCTGCTGGAGTGAAGGCAGAACTCAACAGGAAGTGAAGCTTACTGAAAAAAATGGATGCTTGCCCAATACTTCCTTTGGAGTCAAGTGGTTGCTATTCTCCTCTCTCCTCAGCCCCTTAGCCCAGGATGATGTTATAAATAACTACAGAAGCTCATAGTTTCAGGCTAAGGGTTTATTTAAACATAGAAGGGAAAGCTGAGGAAAGAGGGTTTAGGGTCTGGAGAAGCCATTGCCAAGGGTAACTGGCCAGTGTTGGCAATGGACCTGGAAGTTAAGGTCAGGCTAAGGGAACCAGCCCTCAGCCAGAGATAATTTACACTGCCCTGATGTTAGGTGATCCACCAGCTAAACAGATGTACTTGTTAAGTAGGTTTAGGGGTGTCCCTATTCCTAGGCTGGCCTAACCTAATTTCCTGCCCACGTTCCACCTCCCTCAATCCCTCCTGGGTCCCCAAGGGAAGTCAAGGGGTAGCTGGGTGTCTGGGTGAGGTCAAGGAAATCAGAACCCCTAGGTTGGTTCAGCACAGGCCTTTATAGTCCCAGCTTAAACTGTCATTTCCTGGGACTGGCACCTGCCGGGCCAGAGCTCCATTCTCCTAACTGACAGGATTGCCTAGGGTAATTTTGCAAATGCAAGAGATCTTGCATAAATCCTGCATTACAGACCCTGCTGGCAAACATATGACACATGTGTCAGCACTGACACACATAGCCATTTTTGATTAAGCGGCCGCATACAGAAAAGTATGGGACCGCATGCCAAGGATGAAACATTTGTTGTAGTGTAGTGTAGACACTCTCTGCTGGAGGTCTATAGGCCAAAACAACTGTCACTAAGCAGGTAAGTTAAATAATTAGTTTTGGGTTTATTAAATACAGTTATATATTATAAGTATACATTTTTGTTATTTAAACTATAAATATCATGAAATTATGGTTTTTTTCTCGAAGTGACACACCACCCGAGTTATGCTCAGTTTTTGGGCAAATTTTGACACACCAAACTCAAAAGGTTGCCCATCACTGCCCTAGGAGGATACCCAGTTTTCATGAGCTCAGAGTTTTGGAAGGCGCTGAACATTTACTAATTGGTTCACCAAAAAGAATATATTCAAATCATTGAGTGTCATTTTATTAAATATCCTTGGTTTGCTTCTAGATGTGACTACCTTAAAGACATCTCTGAACCCATCTTATTTTATTACAACTGTCTTTCAAAAGTCTTTCCTATCCTGAATTGAGTTGGGAAGTATAGGCTCCCATTGGACTTTTTAAAAAATGAGTGGCACTCATCACAAACTTAGTATTTTTGCAAAAGATTGCTGTATTTTATACTATACACCAAATGTAAAGGAATCTTTTTATATGCAAACCAAAAATAAAATTGTTTAATTGCAGAATAAAGACTTTTTGATCTGTTTTTTATTATTAAGTTTCCAGTAAATATTAACAACTATGTTTTATCTTATGAAATAAAATAAAATATTTCTTTTCAGGTTAAACTACAGAACAACATATCATATCAGATGGCAGACATACATCGTTTGAAGGGTAAGAAATTTCACTATAAATTAAGTATAAGTTAATGGGCACTAAATGTCTAAAACTAAGGCCTCAGAAGCAGTGGGTTAAATAAGAAAAATAAAACTATTAGTTCCATCCATGAACATAAGTGTCAGAAACCTCTTAGGATATGACTTAAAACTAGATATATATCTGTAAGTAATACATACTTCTTAGTATCTTAAAGTGTTTTTATAACTGTTGTTTTATAGCAGAATATATCAGAGGCTTTTTAGACTAAGCCTAATGATCTATTGATCAGTCCAACCTGAGCTTTTAAAATTAACCAATTTATTCAAATATTACATCATTATATCTATGGTTAGTAATCTCCTCAATGTAGGTACTTCTAGTTTAGATACTCTTTCACAATCCATCCAGACTTTCTCATTGTCCCAGTCTGGATTCAGATTTGGAAGCCTGCAGTATCCCAATCCTGTCTCCCACTGGCTGGAGAGAATATACAGTCTTTTCTGGATATATAAGTCTTGTGCTTGAGGTTCCATTCCCACTCTCTAGTAAGGATATTTAGGTTACCATTCATTTACTTATTTAGAGAGACCCTTGTCACCAAAATGAAAGAACTAAAATGGTTAAATGAAATTTATCAAGATTTTTATTTCCAAGTTCCTTGAATTCAGGGAACCTCATTCAGATTGTTGCAGTGAGTGGCCTTAATTTAGGGTCAAAAGAAATGGAGATCTTAATCACTTTTAAAATATAATTCTAAATTGCTATACAGAATTGTTAGTCCAATTCACAGCTCCATCACAATGTATTATTGGGCTTTTATTTCCACAGTCACGTCAACAAGGACAGTTTGTCTCTTTTGTCATTGTTTTAGCCAATTTTCTTATTGTTAGGTAAATCTTCAAAAGTTGTTTTAATTTATATTTCCCTTATTATTAGTGAGTTGGAACATCCTTCTAATAGTTTGCAGTTCTCTTTAGAACTCTGTTCAGGGGGCAGCTGGGTAGCTCAGTGGATTGAGAGTCAGGCCTAGAGACGTGAGGTCCTAGGTTCAAATCTGACCTCAGATACTTCCCAGCTGTGTGACCCTGGACAAGTCACTTGACCCCCATTGCCCACCCTTACCACTCTTCCACCTATGAGCCAATACACAAAAGTTAAGGGTTTAAAAAAAAAAAGAACTTTGTTCATATAATTTGACTACTTTTCTATTGGCGAATGGCTCTGTCTTATATTTATGTTAGTTTTCTACATAACTTGTATGTAAAAAATATATCGGCGATATTCGGAACAAAGATTTTTTTCTTTTTTTTGGAACTTTTACATAGCGAAAGATTTCGAGTGGAAAAAGAGGGAATTTCCTAATCCTAAGATAAGGATTATTGTCCCCAGCTAGACTGGCTATTCTCCATTTACAACATTTTACACATGAAGAAACTATCCTGTGGAGGTAACATAATTCATCCTTGGCCATAAAAGCAGTTGAGAGGCAGAGCTGGTCTTTGAACTCTGACATATCCTACTCAGTATCCAATATTCTTTCCACTACACTCACCATTTTACAAATAGCATTTCACAAATCTCATAAGTGCCCACAAGATTTTTAGCCTTTCTATTTATATTTATAGAAACCAGAAGTAATAAATTACAAAAAGAAATTCATTCATAATAACTACAAAATGTAACCAAAAGACAGAAGAAAATAGATGAATGTGGAAGCAAAAACAATAACCTGGAAAACAGAGATAATTTGAGAATCATTGGACTTTATGAAAGCCATGACTAAAAAAAAGGCCTACACACTACATTTCAAGAAGTCATAAAAGAAAACTGCCCAGATCTCTTAGAATCAGAGGACAGTGTAGAAATAGAAAGAATATATTGGTCATGTCCTAAGAAACCCCCAAATGAAAACTTCCAGGGACATTATAGTCAAAATCCAGGGCTTCCAGCCCAAAGAAAAAATACTGAAATTGAGGTGGGGCTAAGATGATGGAGTGGTACAGTCCTGATACAGTGGTACAGGAATTAGTACAGTCCAGACCCCCTTCACAAAATTCCTTCATACAGATCTAGAAAATGAAACAGACCAAATCCAAATGAAGAAATCCAGAAAAAGTTGCAGTGAGTCACTTGTCCAGTCCAGCTCAGCATAAGAAGAAAGACAAGGATTTCTGCTGGTACTGGGGATGGTATTAGGCCAGAAGCACACCACACCCAGGGAGAGACTGTGTGTACCAGCAAAAAAAAGGAGGTTCCAGATCTATACTGGGGAACTGGATGGAGACAACTACAAACTGACAACTGTGTTGCCCCTGCCCAGTTCCAGGCCACAGATCCAGGGAAGACTGACAAGGTGATCTGTGAAAGGGTTGGCATTCTAAGTGGGGAAGCACTGGACTGTACCAAGAAAGGAAGAAGTTTATAAGCCAGAAGCAGAGGCAGTATCCTGGTGCAGAGCAGGGTCTCATTTTCTAGCATGTAGCCCAACCTGCAAAGGAATAGCTAGGACAGGAATCTTAGACCCACGTAGTTCCTACATTTCTACCAGTGTGAACTAATAAAGCTTTTTACCTAGCTGATTGGGGCTGAAGGTCAGACCTAAATCTAAGTCGCTAAATTGCAAAGCTGAGAGCAGGATGGCAGCAATCAGAATTTGCCCTGGATCAAACCACTTTGGGAGCACTGACAGCTTATAGATGTCCAACCTTTCTCAAAAATCCTAGAATAACAAAACACCCAGTACCTTAAGAAGGTAACAGTAGGTCCAGGCCAAACCTTACCTCCAGAAGTGTGACAGTCAGAAAATAATGAGGTCCAACATCCTTCAGACCCTTCAAAGCTGTCAAAGTCTTTCTCTGGTCAAAGATGGGGAGACAAAAGGGGACAAAGATCTGACCAAGGCCAAAACTGAGGCCTCTCTTTCCTTCTCAATCAATTCCTTCTCATTGGTATGTTGGAAAGCCACATATTTACAATTTTCCCATCTCAGTTCAATTTATTATATTCAAATATGATTCTTGTGCAACTTCATATTATTTCCAAAGCTTTTTTTTTTTTGCACTTTGTCCACGGTCTTTTAATTTATTGTTGGATTGAGATATGTTCTTACTCAATTAAGATATTAGAGCTAACATGAGACAGGGTAGTTTCAACTCCACCCTCTTCTTAAACTTTTACCAATCAAACTATAGCCAGTATGTGTCAAATCAACTAGGTCTTCCTGGTTTGTCAGCCAACTTCAATCCATTATACTTTTTGCCTCTTCTATGAAAATAACTAGTAAATGACAAACAAAAAGATCATTAGTCTAAGCATTTAATTCACTGGAAAAGGGAACCTCTTTCTCTTAGTTCCTAAGGAGCTTTTGAAGTGTGAATTTCTTTGTCTTTTTGGCTTAAAAAATTTGATACATTTTATTTTTGCTATGTACCTACTTTTTAACAAGCTCTTCTCTCCATGACCTTGTCACAGGACCTTTCCATAAAATAATAGTTAAATAAAATTATCTAGTATAGTAATTGTGATTTATAATACATTTAACTGTTGCCTCTTCGTGTTTATTTATTTATTTTTTAGTCTGGATCTGTGATATCATTGACATAAGGAACTTTCAGTAAAGAAACCTCCTCTCCCAATACAGACTAGCAACTATTAAGTGTCTCACAGTCTTAAGATATTTCTCTGGGGGCACAGAGATCTTAAGTGATTTTTCCCAAGGTCATATAGCCAATGTGTCCGATGAGGTACATTAACTCAGGTCTTTCCAAATCTTAGGACTTTATTTACTATGTTGTACTTGGTCACTCTTCTTAAGACTAATGATACTTTTGAACAGAATGAAACATGCTTTTTCCCCCCATTTAAAATCCTTACCTTCTGCCTTAATAAAAGTTCTAAGAAAAAGAAAATTGGCAGGAGTTAGCTGTTGGGATTAAGTGACTTGCCTAAGGTCATACAACTAAGAAGTGTCTGAAGTCATATTTGAACCCAGAGCCTGCTGACTCTTGGCACCATATCCACTGTGCTACTTGGTTGTCCAAAATAAAATATGTTTTAACTTCATTCATCTGGAATCAATACTGGCCATTATATTTGACTATATATATATATATATATGTATTTGTGTAGGTGTTTTGTTTTTGTTTTTGTTTTTTGGTGTTGACTTCATCTTAATTTTATTTATTGTTCCTTTGATTGTGTTTTACTTGCTTTGCATCAGATCATAAAAGTATTCCCATGTTTCAGAATTCTTCATATTTAAGAACCCATACCATATTATAATAGTTAATTTAATCAGGCTATTTATTAACACCTCCTGTATTCTAGGCATTATGCTAAATGCTGGTGATACAAAGAAAGGCAAAAAACATTTTCCACTCTCAAGGAATTCAGTGCCTTTATAGTGGAGATAACATGCAAAACAGCTATGTACAAACAAGCTATATATAGGAGAAAATGGAGAAAAATCAACACAAGGAAGACACTAGAATTAAAAGAAATCAGGAAAGGCTTGCTGTAGAACATGAGATTATACCTGAGACTTAAAAGAAGCAAGAGAATCCCCAATGCAGAGATGAGACGAGTATTCCAGTTGGAGGAGATAGCCAGCAAAAAACACCCCACATTAGGAGAATGTACTGTTCAAGAAACAATAAAGCCAGTTTCACTTGACTATAGATTATTGGGGGTAGAGGAGAGTATAGTGTAAAGTTTTCAAGAACTGTAAATATGGGAAGGGACGCATTATGAAAAGTTTTGAATGCCAAACAGAAGATTTTATATTTGACCCTAGAAGAGATAAGAAGCTATTGGAGTTTATTGTTGGCAGAGTTTACAGTATTTTACATGGTCAGACTTGTGCTTTAGGAAGATCAATTTGACAGACAGCTGGAAGATGAATCAGAGAGGGGAGAGACTTGTGGCAAGGTCACCAAGAAACAGGCTATTGCAGTAGTTTAGGCATGAGGTGATAAGGGCCTAAAGTAGAATGGTGACAATATCAGAGGAGAGAAGGGGACATATTTTATTTGAGAGATGTTATGAAAGTAAAATTGACAGGTCAGGGCAATATATTGTAATAGGGAAAAGAGGTTTTTTGGTTGGATACAACATTTAAAGGTATGGTCGCCAAGGAACTAAATAAATACCAATTCTAAAATGATTTTAGTAATTTATTTATAAAATATAGGAGAGAGTGGAAGTAGAGAGATGAGAAGAGGGTAGAGTAAGAGATCTAGTTTAAATAACTAGACTATATCTAAGAAAGAGATTTAAGAACAGTTTCACCAAGTCCAAGGTCTCAGCCAGAGCTCCAAGAGGTAAAAAGGGCCTAGCCCTGGAAGTTCTCTTAATTTATTCAGGCCATTTCTTTCATCACTTATACCTTCCTCTTAATTTATGTGTCCAATCATAATAGATGCTTTTCTTAGGACTGCCTAGGGGGCAGTCAGTTGATTCTGATTCGTCACCCATTTTTGCACACATAGGTCACAAACCTCCCAACTTATGAGTTAAGTGGAGTTGTTTACACTTTTGGTGATTAGATTTAAGAATGGGCAAGGTAGAACAAAAACCAATCAAATTTGGACTTCCGGGTAATATGGCGGCAGTGTAAGGAGCAGCTGCTCGATCTCTCCTGACCGAACCATACAGGACCCCTCAAGGGGAAATAAAAACGAGTCCAGAGGAACGAAGGAACCCCACAACAGGGCGCAGCATTGAAGGTACGCAGAATCGGGGCATTTCCACGCTATAAAGGGGTGAAACAGCTCTCACTAAAATGCGAGAGGAAGAAGCCCCTCCCCCACCCCCCACCCCCCACACCTTGCACAATGCCAACGCACAAGCGGGAAAACAGGACTGGGGCAACCAGGTAATCACTGGCAGCCCCGGAGCTTGTACCTGTGTGCTGCAAGACGAGGGACCCCAGGTGGCTGGGGGTGCGCAGGGACTTTCCCCGAGCGTCCACGTGGGTGAAGGCACTGCCTCCGGCTGGACAAAGGCCCCTAAAACACTGCCTTTCCCAAGCGCTGAAGGCATCACCTCAGGTGCGAATAAAGATCTCCAGCCCACCGACTTTCAATACCTTCTTCCGGGGTGAAGCCAGGCCCTAAGAGCATCTGCACAGGCAAAGGCAGTGCCCTAGGCTTGGATAACGATCTCCAGCCCAGGCTTGGACCTCCAGTGAGGACCCCGTGCAGACCAGAGCGCAGCAGTGGAAGCAGCCCCAAAGACTGCTGAAGGAACCTGGAGCAGAGGGGCGGACCGGGAACTACCAGGAGGCCTGACCCCGAAGACAAGGAGACTGGAGCCCAGAGCTTGTAAGGCCCAGGCAGACCCTGAGTGGAAAGACAAAGCTGAAAAGGGGCGGGGCTAACAATGGCCAGCAATAAGGAAGTCCAGAAGAAAAAGACTATCAAGAGAAATTCTGGAACACTGGCTAACTTCTACACAGAAAAAATCCAGACAACAGAAGAGGGAAAACAAAAACCCAAACCTCCCCAAAAAAATGAAAGCTGGTCACAAGCTATGGAAGAGTTTAAAAATGAAATGCTGAGGAAGATGGAAGAAATCTGGCAAGAAAATAACAATTTAAAAGGCAGAATTTCGCAATTGGAAAGTGAGACAAGACAACTGAAGACCAAAAATGACCAGATTGAAAAGGAAAACCAAAAAATTATAGCTGAAAACCAAAACATTAAAGCTGAAAACCAAAACATTAAAGCCGAAAACCAGTCCTTAAAGGCTAGAATCGAACATTTAGAAACTAATGATCTCTCAAGACAACAAGAACAAATAAAACAAAGTCAAAAGACTGATAAAATAGAAGGAAACATGAAATATCTCAATGAGAGAGTGACAGACCAAGAAAACCGGTAAAGAAGAGACAACTTGAGAATCATTGGTATTCCAGAAAAGGCAGAAATTAATAGAAACTTGGACTCCATACTTAAAGAAATTATTCAGCAAAATTGCCCTGAAGTTCTACAACAAGAGGGCAATATAGACATTGAAAGGATCCATAGAACACCCTCTACACTGGACCCAGAAAAGTCAACACCCAGAAATATAATAGCGAAATTGAAGAGCTTTCGAGTTAAAGAAAAAAATCTTACAAGAAGCCAGAAAGAGACAATTCAAATATCAAGGAGCACCAATAAGGATCACATAGGATCTGGCAGCCTCAACACTAAAAGACCAAAAGGCTTGCAATACAATATTCAGAAAGGCAAGAGAGCTGGGCCTTCAGCCACGAATCAACTACCCAGCGAAACTAACCATATACTTTCAGGGGAAAGTATGGGCATTCAACAAAATTGAAGAATTCCAAGTTTTTGCACAAAAGAGACCGGGACTAAATGGAAAGTTTGACACTCAACCACAAATATCAAGAGAAAGATGAAAAGGTAAATAAGAAACAGAGGGAAAAGAAAGAAAACTCATAGTCTTTTAAGCTTGACTCTTTAAGGGCATAAATAAGATCTAATTATCTGTATTACTAGGTGGAGAAATGCTATGTATAATTCTCTGTAGTGAACTCTATACACTATTATAATATTCACTATTATAGCAACCAGAAGAATAATTCATAGGGAGAGGACAGGATACTAAATGGTCTAAGAAGACATGGGGGGTGGGAAAGAGGTGGGGGGAATAGTAGGGGACACCAAGAAAAATCTGAGTAAATAAGAAAAATAAGATATTCTATTACACACAAAGAGAGCATGAGAAGGGGAGGGGATGAATAATATCATAAGAAAGAGAGGAAGAGAGCATAATCAAACCTTACTCTCAGTGTAATCAACCCGGAGAAGGAAGAGTAGCTTTATTATCCATCCGGATAAAAAACTCTATCTAACCCTACTGAGAAAGTCAGAAGGGATAAACCAAAGGGAGCAGGGGAGTGGGGAGGCCAAAAAGGGAGGGAAAAAGAAGGGGGAGGGAATTCATTTGGTCTTTAAAAAAAACAAAAATAAGGGAACAACAGGGGAGGGGGCAGAAAGGGAAGTCAATCAAGGGAGGGGATAAGGGATACTGGCTCAAAGCAAACCACTGGTGTAAAAGAAAATAGTGCAATAAGAAGGAGTGGGTCTAGGGGAGGATACAAAAAATGTCAGTGAATACACAACTAACAATTGTAACTCTGAATGTGAACGGGATGAACTCACTCATAAAACGGAAGCAAATAGCAGAGTGGATCAGAAACCAAAATCCTACCATAGGTTGTCTACAAGAAACACATATGAGGCGGGTACACACACACAAGTTCAAGGTTAAGGGTATGAGCAAAATCTTTTGGGCATCAAATGAGAAAAAGAAGGCAGGAGTGGCTATCATGATCTCTGACAAAGCCAAAGTAAAAATAGATATGATTAAAAAAGACAGGGAAGGTCATTACATCCTGATTAAAGGCAGTATAAACAATGAGGAAATAACACTGCTCAATATATATGCACCAAGTGGTATAGCATCCAAATTCATAAAGGAGAAACTGGCAGAGCTCAAGAAGGAAATAGATAGTAAAACCATAATAGTGGGAGATCTAAATATTCCTCTTTCAGATCTAGATAAATCAAACCAAAAAATAAATAAGAAAGAGGTAAGAGAGATGAATGAAGTCCTAGAAAAATTAGATTTAATTGATATGTGGAGAAAAATAAATAGGGACAAGAAGGAATACACCTTCTTTTCAGCTGCACATGGTACATTTACAAAGATTGACCATGTAATAGGGCATAGAATCATGGCAAACAAATGCAAAAGAGCAGATATAATAAATGTAACCTTCTCAGATCATAATGCGATAAAAATAATAATCAGTAAGGGCACCTGGACAGGCAAGTCAAAAACCAATTGGAAATTAAACAATATGATTCTTCAAAACCAAATTGTCAAAGAAGAAATCATAGAAACAATCAACAATTTCATTGAAGAGAATGACAATGATGAGACATCCTACCAAACTCTGTGGGATGCAGCCAAGGCAGTACTCAGGGGGAAATTTATATCCTTGAGTGCATATATTAACAAATTAAAGAGGGCAGAGATTAATGAATTGGGCATGCAACTCAAAAAATTAGAAAGCGAACAAATAAAAAACCCCCAGATGAAAACTAAATTAGAAATACTAAAAATCAAGGGAGAAATTAATAAAATCAAAAGTAAAAGAACTATTGAATTAATAAATAAGACTAGAAGCTGGTATTTTGAAAAAACAGATAAAATAGACAAAAGTACTAGTCAATCTAATAAGAAAAAGGAAAGAAGAAAACCAAATTGACAGTATTAGAGATGAAAAGGGAGACCTCACCTCTAATGAAGGGGAAATTAAGGCAATCATTAAGAACTATTTCGCCCAATTATATGGCAACAAATATAACAACTTAGGAGATATGGATGAATATTTACAAAAATATAAATTGCCTAGATTAACAGCAGAAGAAATAGAATACCTAAATAATCCCATATCAGAAATAGAAATTAAACAAGCCATTAAAGAACTCCCTAAGAAAAAATCACCAGGACCTGATGGATTCACAAGTGAATTCTATCAGACATTCAAAGAGCAACTAATCCAAATACTATACAAATTATTTGATATGATAAGCAAAGAAGGAGTCCTACCAAATTCCTTTTATGACACAAATATGGTACTGATTCCAAAGCCAGGTAGACCAAAAACAGAGAAAGAAAACTACAGACCAATCTCCCTAATGAACATAGATGCAAAAATCTTAAATAGAATATTAGCAAAGAGACTCCAGCAAGTAATTAAGAAGGTCATCCACCATGATCAGGTGGGATTTATACCAGGAATGCAAGGATGGTTCAACATTAGGAAAACCATCCACATAATTGACCATATCAACAGTCTAACAAACAAAAATCACATGATTATCTCAATAGATGCTGAAAAAGCCTTTGACAAAATACAGCATCCATTCCTATTGAAAACACTGAAAAGTATAGGAATAGAAGGACCCTTCCTAAAAATAATAAACAATATATACCTAAAACCATCAACAAGCATTATATGCAATGGGGATAAATTAGAAGCCTTCCCAATAAGATCAGGAGTGAAACTAGGATGCCCATTATCACCTCTATTATTCAACATAGTACTAGAAACACTAGCAATAGCAATTAGAGAAGAAAAAGAAATTGAAGGTATCAAAATAGGCAATGAGGAGACCAAGCTATCACTCTTTGCAGATGATATGATGGTATACTTAAAAAATTCTAGAGAATCAACTAAGAGGCTGGTAGAAATAATCAACAACTTTAGCAAAGTGGCAGGATACAAAATAAATGCACATAAATCATCAGCATTTCTATACACTTCCAACACATTAGAACAGCAAGAGGTAGAAAGAGAAACACCATTTAAAATCACCCTAGACAATATAAAATACTTGGGAATCAATCTAACAAAACAAACAGCTATTATACGAAAACAACTACAAAACACTTTCCAAACAAATAAAACTGGACCTCAACAATTGGAAAGCCATTAACTGTTCATGGGTAGGACGAGCTAACATAATAAAAATGAACATACTACCCAAATTAATTTACCTATTTAGTGCCATACCTATCAAATTACCAAAAAACTTCTTTACTGAATTAGGAAAAACTATAACAAATTTCATTTGGAATAACAAAAGATCAAGAATATCAAAGGAAATAATGAAAAAAAAAATGTGAAGGAAGGGGGCCTAGCAGTACCAGATATCAAACTATACTATAAAGCAGCAGTCATTAAATCAATATGGTACTGGCTAAGAGATAGAAGGGAGGATCAGTGGAATAGACTTGGGGTTAACGATGTCAGCAAGACAGTGTATGATAAACCCAAAGAGCCCAACTTTTGGGACATGAATCCACTATTTGACAAAAACTGCTGGGAAATTTGGAAAACAATATGGGAGAGATTAGGTTTAGATCAACATCTCACACCCTCCACCAAGATAAATTCAGAATGGGTGAATGACTTGAATATAAAGAGGGAAACTATAAATAAGTTAAGTGAACACAGAATAGTATACCTGTCAGATCTCTGGAAAAGGAAAGATTTTAAAACCAAGCAAGAGTTAGAGAAAATTACAAAATGTAAGTTTAATGGTTTTGATTATATTAAGCTAAAAAGCTTTTGTACAAACAAAAACAATGTAGTCAAAATCAGAAGGGAAACAACAAATTGGGAAAAAATCTTTATAACGAAAAACTCTGACAGGGGTCTAATTACTCAAATATACAAGGAGTTAAAGCAAATGTATAAAAAATCAAGCCATTCCCCAATTGATAAATGGGCAAGAGACATGAATAGGCAATTTTCAGGTAAAGAAATCAAAAGTATCAATAAGCACATGAGAAAGTGTTCTAAATCTCTAATAATTAGAGAAATGCAAATCAAAACAACGCTGAGGTACCACCTCACACCTAGCAGATTGGCTAAAATGAAAGAAGGGGAGAGTAATGAATTTTGGAGGGGATGTGGCAAAATCGGGACATTGATGCATTGCTGGTGGAGTTGTGAAATGATCCGGCCATTCTGGCTAGCAATTTGGAACTATGCCCAAAGGGCTATAAAAGACTGCCTGCCCTTTGATCCAGCCATACCATTGCTGGGTTTGTTCCCCAAACAGATCATAGATAAACAGACTTGTATGAAAATATTTATAGCTGCGCTTTTTGTGGTGGCAAAAAACTGGAAAATGAGGGGATGTCCTTCAATTGGGGAATGACTGAACAAACTGGTATATGCGGGTGATGGAATACTATTGTGCTAAAAGGAATAATAAACTGGAGGAATTCCATGCAAATTGGAGAGACCTCCAGGAAGTGATGCAGAGCGAAAGGAGCAGAACCAGAAGAAGAACATTGTACACAGAGACTGATATACTATGGTAAAATCAAATGTAATGGGCTCCTGTACCAGCAGCACTGCAATGACACAAGACAGCTTTGAGGGATTTATGGTAAAGATGCTACCTACATTCAGAGGAAGGACTGCAGGAGAGGAAACATAAGATAAACAATTGCTTGAATGCATAGACTGAGGCAGACGTGAATGGGAAATAGACCCTGAACAAGAACACTTGTTACAACCAGTGGAAATGTACATTGGCCATGGGTGGGGGACAGCGGGGGGGGGGGGGTGAAGGGGAAAGTAGGGGCATAAAGTATGTAAACAGATTTAAAACGAATATTAATAAATGTCTAAAAAAAAAAGAATGGGCAAGGTAGATTTAATCTCATTATCACAATCCCCCTTGTGATCATTTGGGAGACTTGTCTCCCCAATTGATCATTTGACATAATCACCTTGTACCCCTAAAAATCTTCTAAGTACAATAGTTAGAGATAAGAGGGAAATAGGGGAGGGAGAGAGAAAGAGAGAGAGAGAGAGAGAGAGAGAGAGCGCAAAACCAATGTTTTGCTAGACTCATTGACAAAAAAGCCAATTAAGGGGCAATCCCCTTTGGCATAAGAGTTTACAATTCAAAATAATTATTCAATCCCCTTAAGTTCAATCAGTTGCATCCCAAAGTTCATTCGTTGGATCATCTTGATTCAGTGTAGGTTTCTACAGACATCTCTGGATCATCTTGATTCAGTGTAGATTTCTGCAGACAAATAGTCCATTTTCTGGTTTCAAAGCATTAGCAGGCTTCTTTTTCCTGAAACATTTCTCAAAATTTTAAATCTTGAAATTTTTATAAAAATAAAATCCTCCCTGAAGAGGGTGTTGACCAACATCTAGATCAGTTCAGAATACATCATTGAGTTAAGGGGTGTATGAGTCAATTATCAAAAGAAAAACCAAAAGCATAAAAAAGAAAAACATCTAGAAGAAAAATTAAAGTTTGGGAGAAAGAAAAAAATTCAAAATCAGGATCAAAATATCAAAATTCAATGTATGTAAAATTTTCTGATTAAACAAGAATAAATTCACAACAGGCCCTTGTATTAGGGTCCAATTAAAGTAAATTCTGTCCCATAAATCTCTAGGACAAAATGCAGTAATGTTGCACTTACAGCCAAGACTACAGTAAGTCGCCATATCATAAGAGAAAAGGGGACTAGATTTTTATGTAAAAGGGAAGTGTAATTCCCTGGTCTGATTTCACTTCATTCTCAGGGATAGGGGAGCCAGATTGATGGCCAACCTTCAGTACTTGACTGGCAGTGTGGTATGAAGTGTCCTACATCTTAACATATGTCAAGCTTTGCAACTTTGGGTCTCACACTAGGTTCAAGTCCTTTGGTATTGGCATAGAAGTTCAACAATCCTACTTGTACTGGTATGATCTTCTTTTGACCTTGTGCTTCATGGCACTATTCAGTTTTAAGTCTGTGCTCCTTTTTGATCCCAATTCCTAGAATCAGACATAAACATTATTCATAGTCTCATAATATTTATCAATAAATGACAGGTTTGCCTAGTCTAAAGCTTTGGGGTATACATTAATGTTAGAGCAAATATATTTTAAACTTATATTACTGCAGAATCAAAAAAGATTAATATTAATTATATGTACTTTAAGTACAAAAAATTAAAAAAGGAAAATCAAATATTCTATTAGAAAAATAAAAGGCAATAGTAAAATAAAATTCAGGAATTCAATGTGTTACCAAAAACAGTGTCCACTTTTTTATGGACTGTTATCTCCAATGCTTGTGTTAGAATACAGTCAATCAGTTTCAATAGAAGGTGTTCTCTTTACATGTGAGCAAAGAATCCAAGAGTCCTTTTCTCCAATTTTTATAGCTGTTGGAGTGATTAACAGTATTTGAAATGGACCTTCCAAGGAAGGCTGAGTTGTTCCAGTGTGCTGGAAATTCTTTATATACACCTTGTCTCCTGGGTTCCAGTCATGAAGTGAAAAGTCTATTGGTCCTGCTTATACCGCAGCTCTGGATTCTTGGAGTTCATGAAGTTTGTGCTATAATTCCTGTATATAGGAAGCAATAGAAGTATCTCCCCCAAATAGTGATATATATGCAGGAGAAAAAGGCTTAGCCTGTAGAGGGGGATGTCCAAAAAGCATCTCATATGGTGAGATGTGTAAATGCTCCCTGGGCCTGCTTCTAAGATAAAATAGAGTCAGAGGGAGAATTTCAGACCATTTTAAATGTGTCTCAGTGCATAATTTGCCAATTATAGTGTTTTTTAAATTTTTTTAAACCCTTAACTTCTGTGTATTTACTTATAGGTGGAAGATTGGTAAGGGTAGGCAATGGGGGTCAAGTGACTTGCCCAGGGTCACACAGCTGGGAAGTGTCTGAGGCCGGATTTGAACCTAGGACCTCCTGTCTCTAGGCCTGACTCTCAATCCACTAAGCTACCCAGCTGCCCCTCCAATTATAGTTTTAAGTTCTCTATTCATCTTTTCAACTTGCCCTGAGCTCTGGGGGGTCATATGTTACATGGAAGGGCAGGCCAAAACGAGGAATGATTTCTTTTAAAAGCACCTTGACAACAAAAACTGCTGTGGCTCAGGCAGTAGGAAATGCTTCTGGCCATCTGGTCAGTTGTTCCACTACGACTAGACAAATTTTATATTGTTCGACCTTTGGCACTGTTATGTAATCAATTTGCAGGTGCTCAGAAGTGTTGTGAGGAAGATTATTGAGTTATTAGTTAGGAGACCTAACAGGAAGGGCTGGAGAATTCCAAATGGAATGGGGAAGGAGGAAGTGTGGCTTGTTCTCTCTCTGATATGGACTCCATGGTGGTTGGGACAAGTTGCAACTGACCCTAGGAGACCTCAGATTTCCAGAGATCCTGAAGGAAGACTGACATCTACTTGTGCGAGATTTTGGTAGAGAATATTTATCCCAACCTGAGTTGCAGGTTAACTTGGGCTGGGTTAGCTCCCAGAATCTACCCACCTAAAAGAGCACTGCTAGTGGTCCTGGAGGAGCTGGTACATCACTGGAGTGAGTCTGGACTCTGCTGTGAGGATTTGCACTTCAGACCTGCTATTCTCTGGGCCCTGCCTTGCTTAGGTCTCAATTGAATGTAGAAAAGTCCCTCCCCTGATCCTGTGGTTTGCCCTTAGTCTGAAAGTGTAGAAACCCCTATTCCCATCCTTTACCATAGTTTCCTTAATTAAAATTGTTATAAAATCTCTTGCCATTTGCCTGCTAGTTTTCATAGGCCTTGTCTAGATGGTGCAGAGTGGCATTTAGGGTCTAACTGCCACTTCTGTTAACAGACATCTCCTTAGCCAATTAAACCCAGTCTCCCTACCTTGTTTGGTCCTGCCTTCTGTCATTCCTGTCTTCCTCACACCCCACTGAGCCCACAAATAATATTTAGTTAACTCCCCTGGTTTTCCCCATTAATGGTTTGGCATTCCCAGATGGCTGGGTAATAGGGAGGCAGGAAGTTCTCTCTTGGGCATACAGAGCTAAACTGGAAGTCAGGGGATTCTGAACATTCCGTGGAGGGGTACAGCCATTGGCTATGGGCTGAAAGTTCTCAGCCAGTGGTGAGCTACTCAGCACTGCTTACCCCCCACCCCAGGTCATTGATAAAATCTCTGTGTGAAGCCAATATACTATTAAGGCTAGAATAGTCCCAGAGAAAGGGTTTTTCCCCATTTTTTTTTTGCTTTCTGTTATTTGTGTTGTCCTGTTTAATTGTAAACTAATATTGTTATCTTTGTGTTAGTTATATTTTTATCTTTGTGTTAGTTATATTTGGGACAATGTTATTAGAAGATTGTATAGATTATTTGATCTTGGGGTTGTGGCAAGGGATATTATTCATTCCCTACCTGTGGTTTAAGATCATACCCAGGTGTTGTAGAGGTATATTAGATTTTGAATTAGCCCAACCTATTCTTAACATTATGGTTTTAGATGTTATATCACGCCCCCATTATTGTTCTAACTGGCTATATTATGTATAAATTAAGGTGGATATTTTTTCATGTTAATTACTGTTGTAAGATTGTAGTGACCTAGTGTTTTAGGGATTCGGAGCCAAAACAGTTGTTAAGAATGATGCAGGTTAAAATTGATAATTTGGAACTTTATATACAAAATGGTGGTGCTTATGGTCGAGCTCCTGGTCCTGATAATGATAATGGCAATGTGGCTATACTTTCTCATGATGGAAATACTGGCAAGAGTATTAAATCTAACTTATTTAAGGCTTATTTAGAACAACAGGCAATGAATAAGGGTGACAAACCGGTTAATCTTTTTCCCCTACGCTACCTTCCAGTTGTGAGAGATGATGGGATTTTTCACGTAAGGCAACACACTAGGTTTAGAATGGAGGATGTGGAGAATTTGAAGAGGAAAATCCCCAATTTCCATGTTGATGCTGGCAAGTTTGTGAAAATCTTTAGGGCATTTATTAAGACACATGACCCGGACTTTGAGGACTGTTGGTATATTTTAGGAGAGATCTTGTCCAACCACGATAGGAATAAGTTTGTAGAGGAGACCAGGGGATGACACCATGGCCGGTAGCCTGGGAGGAACTGGACCTTAATTCAGTTCCAATTAATAGGATGTTAAAACAGGCAAGAAAATCACTGCTTAAAGTAATGGAAAAGAACTCAAGGCACCCCAACTCATGGTCCAAATTTGAAAAGATTAGGCAGACTGCTCAGGAGACCCCAGCAACATTTTTGGACCATATCATTGAAGCAGCTGAGATGTACCTAGGCATGAATGTACTAGAGGATACCACCGTTGAACACATTACATGCATATTTGTGTGGAATGCTGTTCCCCAAGTTAAGAAGTTTTTTACTGACAACTACCCGGATTGGGAACTTCTGAGCCTGGATGAACTAAAGCAGAAGGCCACATATGTGTTTGCACAAGAGAAGGAAAGAGGGAATGATGAGAAGGATGCTGTGATTGAGAGCCTCAGGAAACAGCTTAGAGAGGCAAATACTAGAGCAAATGAGAAAGAAATCAGTGAAATTAAAGCAGTGGCAGTGTTTTAAGGGCAGCAGAGAAGAAAAACAGTGTCAATAATTATAAAACTAATGGCAATGTAAACACAAGATATCAAAGACAGCAATCATGTTATGTTTATGGCCAAATTGGACATTTTGCCAGAGAATGTAGGTTTAGAAGAAGATCATATGGGCAAAGGTACAATAATAATAATAATAATAATAGATTTAATTGGTATAATAATAATTATGGATAATGGGGAAATAATTGGAATAATGGATTTAATCATGGAAATGGCCAGCAAAATGTGTTCCAGTGCCAAAATGCATGCTGCCAAGGTGTTCAATCTTCTAATTTGGCAATGATGCAGGATTACATAAAAGCTGGTGTAACACCAAAATATAGTCAGTCACACTGTCCAGGGAAATGTTAATAATGGCAATCTGAATGGAGGGACAGCTTCATTATGAAGGTGTGCCCGAAATTCAGAAGTAATTTATCAAGATAATAGGACTAAAGTGAATGTTGATGAAATTGTATGTGTTAAAGATGATGACAATATAATTGTGAATAATGGAAATGGTGCTCTTGGTGTTAATATTGATTTAATTGGTGATACAAAGAATTTAATTAATAATGGTGATGAGTTGATCAGTGTTAATTTAAATGGAATCAACGATAGTGTAATCAATGTGAATGATAATTTGATGAGAATTAATGGTAATTTGAAGGGTGGAAATGTAAAATTATCTGAGTTTAACTACTGATAATGTTTTAAATAGTACTTTAACCAATGTTAATGGTAATTTACCCACTAGTAGTAATAATTTAACTAGTGTTGGTAATAATTTGATTAAAATTGATGATGGTTTATATGGTGTTGATAATAATTTGATTAGTGTTGTAAATAATGGTGAGAAAAAGAGAAATAGTGTTGTAAATGGTGTTAGAATTTTGTATTGTTCCACTATGACTAGACAAATTTTATATTGTTCACCCTTTGGCATTGTTATGTAATCAATTTGCAGGTGCTCAAAAGGTTTGTGTAAGCCAGAGGACACCCACCAAAAGCCTTGCCACAAAAGGCATGTTGGTTATATGCTTGGCAGGTAGGACAGGCTGCACACACTTTAGAGGCTATAGTAGTTATGCCAAGAGTCCATACTCTTTTAACAGAGTCCACAATACCCTGGGTACCAAAATGACCATTTTTATGAATAGGTTGGCAAGTTTGGTGATAAAAAGTTCTAGGGAACAGGGGTTTTCCTTCAGAGGATACCCATACTCCCATTAATCAGTTTTGCTTTAAATTTTTGCTTCCATTTTTGGATTTCCTTTTCATTATAGAAAGGTGATAAATTTAAGTCATCAGTGGTTGTTAATGTTAAAATTAATTCAGGCCCTTCTATGGCCGCTAGCTTTGCAGCAATATCTGCATTTCTCCGAAAAGATGGGTCAGTGCCACCCGTATGGGCAGAACAGTGAACTACAGCTAGGGCTTTGGGTAGCTGGAGAGCAGAAAGAACTTCATTAATAATTTTTGCACTAGCTATAGATTTTCCAGCTGAGGTTAAAATCCTCTCTAAAGCCATAACATACCCACTGAATGGCAAATTCCAAATGCATATCTGGAATCTGTATAAATTGTTTCCTTTTTATCTTTGGGAATTATACAGACATGTTTTAGGGCTATGAGTTCTGCACCTTGAGCACTTATATTTGAGGGCAACTGTTACAATTAAAATTGATATAGATGGATAAAGATAAAAGTATTAATATTTTATTTAAATCCATATTGGTAAATTTAAGAAAGACCACACGCCTGCTAAGATCTAATTCAAATCACCCACTATTACCTTCTGCCCACCTGGCTGCCTCGTACCAAAGAGAGAGTCCCAATCAAGTCCTCTCTATTTAACCTACCCTTTATGTTGGCTCACGTCACCATGTAAGACAGGAAACCTGTTGAATCATGGGAAATGTAGTTTCATAGGCCCCTAAACGTCCACAGGAAGTCTATATCATATATCTAAATATTTAAAACTTAATGAACCCAAAATTTCCAATATCACATAATGAAGGTAACCACACAATGGTAAATTCTGTGACTACAGCAGCTCCCATGTAGTGTATGCCATCCCTCATAAAAAAAAAACCATTGGTAAATAATACTATATCTGGATTGCCTAAAGGAGTGTCCTGGAGATTATCTCAAGGCTTTTCAGCCATGGACACTAGTGTTTCACAATTGTGTAATGGTTCTCCTGAGACTGGTAAATCAGGAAGCAAGGTGGCAGGATTAAGAGTTGTACAATATTTTAAAGTAATATTTTCATTATTTAATAAGGTTATTTCATACTTTGTAATTCTTTGATCAGAAAATGCCTGTGTTCTGTGTCTTAGCAATAGTGCTTCTACTTCACGTGGGCATATAATTGTTAATGGGTATCCCAATGCTAGATCAACAGTTTTTGTTACTAATAAAGCTGTGGCAGCTAAGCCTCTAAGACATGGTTGTGCTCCTGCAGCTACTGGGTCCAGCTGGGCTGAATAATAAGCAATTGGATGCTGATAAGGTCCCAAAGTTTGAGTTAAAACACCTGAAGCTACCCCTCTCCGCTCATGTACATACAAAGTAAATGGTTTGTTGTAATCTGGGATGCCTAGAGCAGGGGCAGACAAGATAGCCTGTTTTACATTTGACAGAGCTAGTGTGAGTTGTTATGTAGAGATGGAAGCATGGAATCCCTGCAAAATACAGGGACAGCCTCACCCAGAATTCCAGGAGACCCCCCCTGGAGAACTTTGGGTGAGGGGGCAGTTAAGAAGGGTTTGAGACAGTTACTTTGTGGAGGTTGAAGTGAGCAGACACCCTGTTTACTACTTCACACTTGGGGGTTCACTTGAGAAGCCATAGTGACATAGCTAGTGTGGTTACTACTTAAGGATTAGCCTGTTTAGTAGGGTTAGTTTATATCAACTTCATTACAACAAATATTTAGTAGATATTCATCAATAGGAAGAGGGCCAGTTTTAGTTAAGTGTCTCATCCCCTCCTGTGAGGGGGGGAAGGGCAGTTGCAATCTAACAGTTCAGGGTCACCTTTCATTATCCTAATACCTTCATTAACCTCTTTAGTTTTCCTTGTTATTACTTAATACAACCTTTACCTTCAAATCTGTGCCTTGTAATTATTTGGGAGGAAAACTCACAACTCAGTCTGGACATCTAATTTGAATCCTGTCTGCTGCCAGTTTAAGAAGATCATCTCAGTCCATAACAGTTATATCTAGCTTCTATATACTCATCTAACTGACCTGTGAGGAATATAAATTAAAGGAAAGGAACATCATTGGGGTTTCAGCCATGACAGAAACTTACCAGAAGAATCTTATTCCTGCTTTCATTACCAACTGAAACCAGCAACTGTTTAGGGAAGAGGGGTTTGAGAGCCAGGAGTGTTTAGCCCCCTCCTTTCCTCACTGAAGCCTGTCAATCTGTGGCTCTTGACTTGAAGTTCTAATATTGGCCCTGACACATTATCTGCTTCTCCAAATTATCTGTTATTATCATCATAACAGAATGTGATGGAATACTTTTGTTCTATTTTTTAAAAAATGATAAGGGGGATAGTTTCAGAAAAACCTGGAAAGGCTTCTATAAACTTATACAAAAACAACCAAGAGTGAGATCAGGAGAACAATTTATACAGTAATCATATCATAAAGATAATCAACTTTGAAAAACTTAGTGACTATGATCTATACAATGACCTACCACAGTTTTCGAAAGGACTCATGATGAAATATGCTATCTATCGCTAGATAGAAAACTAACGAATTCAGAGTGCAGATCAAAACATTTTCTTCTATTTCTTTTTTCCCCTAGAACATAGCTAATACAGAAATTTGTTTTGCATAATTATACATCCTTTTCTTTGGTTCCAAATTTTATCCTGCTCTTTACTCCTCTCCTTCCTGAGAAGACAAGATAGCATATCTGTTATACATATAAAGCTCATGAGTATACATATTTATAATGGGTTCGATTTTTCTTGCCTTCTCAATAGTTAGGGAAAGGGGAGGGAGAGAATTTGGAACTTAAAATGAGGGGCTGTCAGTTTGTAAATATCTGTGATAAAAGAATATTGTTAGATTAAGACTGACTTTAGGAGCCAAAATACTGGAGTAGAAAGAAACAATACAGTGTTCTCATTCCCAAACTCTTTCAAACAGATCCTGAAAATGTACCAAACCTAATCCTAATGAAATCCAGGGAAAAAATTTCAGTGAGTCATTTTTCCAGCCCAGGTCACCATTGGAAGACAGACAAAGAGGTCTGTAGACACTGGGGAAGGCTTTGGCAAGGATCACAATGTGCATAGCACTTCATTGCAAGAGAGGAGCTATAGACCAGAGTAAAACGAGGCCCCAGACCCATACTAGGTCACCATAACCCTTTTCAGGGTGTGGAAACACATGCCAACTCTCAGCTTTTCAGTCATTACCTGGTTCCTAGTAACAAATCCATGATATACTGAGAAAGGGACCTGCATGTGGGACTAACATTCCAGGGTAGCAACAGGTAGAAAAGAAGAGTTCAGAAGCAAGCAGCAATAGAATGGCTCAGATCCCAGTAGTGGAAGTTGTTTCTCAATCCCAGCTTCTAGCCACTGTAACACCCACAGAGCAATCAGCAGAGCAAGAATCTTAGACCAAAGGGGAGTCACTCATAAAATCACTTAGAATCAGCAGGGCTACCCAGCTGTTAATAGAGGCAGAGTCCATAAGCAGTCTTTTGTTGCTCTGACTCAGACAGGTTAGAACTTACAAAGCTGAGGCTTTACCTTATATCAGACTTTCCTTTGTATCAGAGAACTTTGGGAGCATCAAAAATTAACAAATCCCCAGTCTAAGACGTCCCTCAGTTGAATAGCACAATATTCAGTGTCCTAAGAAAACAGCAGCAGACCTAGCCCAGACCTTCCTTCTAGAATTGCACAGAGCCTAAGAGCTAATGTTAAGTCTGAAGTCAGGATGTAACATGGAATGAGCAAATAAAAATATACTGTACAAAAAGCTATGATGGTGACTACGGTCAGAGATAAATTCAGAAGAGAATAACTCCAAAACCTCTACAGACAAAGCTTTAGAGAATAATAGAACTTGTGCATAAATTAAACTAGAATTCCTAGAAAAGATGAAGAAAGAATTTTTAAAAATAGTTAGAATGTTTTTAATCTATTAAATCAGCACTAGAGGAAAAATTGGAAAAGAGATAAGAAATATGGATAGATATGATAGAAGATTCAGTCACCAAACTGCTTAGATTAGATAGATTAGAACCAGAACACCTGTTAGCTCTGTCAGATTTAAAACAGGCTATCTTGTCTGCCTCTGCTCTTAGGTATCCCAGATTATAATAAACCATTCACTTTATACATACATGGACAAAAAATGGTGACTTCAGATGTTTTAACCCAAACTTTGGGACTAATTCAGTGCCCGATTGCTTATTATTCGGCCTAGCTAGACCCAGTAGCCTCAGGAGCAGCACCATTCTTTAGAGGTGTAGCTGCCACAGCTTTATTAGTAACTACTAAGGTGGCTGACTTAGTATTAAGATGCCCATTAACAATTATTTGCCCACATGAAGTAGAAGCATTGTTGCTCAGGCATAGAACACAGGCATTTTCAGATCAAAGACTCACAAGATATGGTGTAACCTTATTAAACAATGAAAATATCACTTTAAAATGCTGTACAACTCTTAACCCTGCCATCTTGCTTCCTGATTTGCCAGTTTCAGAAGAACTGTTACATAGCATGAATCTTTAGTGTCCATGACTGAAAAGCCTTGAGATAAACTCCTGGACACTCCTTTAGAAAACCCAAATCTAGTCTTATTCTCTGATGGTTCTTCTTTCGTGAGGGATGGTATACATTACAAGGTGCAGAATTTATAGCTTTAAAACATGCCTGTATAATTGCCAGACACAAAAGGCAACAATTTACACAGACTCAAGATATGCATTTGGAATTTGTTATGCAGTGGGTATGTTGTGGCTTCACAGAGGATCTTTAACCTCAGCTGGAAAATCTATAGCAAATGCAGAAATTATTAATGAAGTTCTTTCAGCTCTCTAGCTACCTGAAGCCCTAGATATAGTTCATTGCTCTGCCTATATAAGTGGAACTGACCCTGTCTCTAGGGGAAATAACCAAGAAGATACCTCTGCAAAGCTAGTGGGGCCATAGAAGAAAAAATTAAAGGAATGTTCTTCCTGTTTCACTGCTGCTATCATATAACTGAGCTCTGGTATCATCTGATAGAGATTATTGATTTTTCCCCACTGTGTACTTAAGTTCCTTTTTCAGGAGACCAGGGGAATAACGTCCATAACTATGGACCACCAAATCAGAGCATTTAAGATGATTTATACTATTAGATCATACTGTTCTATGAATAAATTAAATTACAGATTATTAATTAATTAATAATTAAATTAATTGAGTCCTGTGCACTGTGCCAAGGTACTAGGGGATGGTAGAGAGTCTAGATAAAACATATATTGCCCTTGTGGAGTTTACAATATTCTGGTGGTAAAGACACAGACAAGAATGACTATAAACCCTAGGTGATAAGTTTAGAGATGCAAAACAAAGTGTTTTGTGAAATCTGAGGGAGAAAGCTATTACTAATTGGCAGGATGATAGGAGACTTTTTAGATGAGGTGGCATTTGAATTGAGATTTTAAAAGATTGATTAGCATTCTGTAAAAGTGGAAGCTGGTTGACTGCCTAGGAATGGGAATTTTTTAAAGACAATCAACAAAGGGGTAAAAGTGTTATTGATTAGTGGAATGGGAGTATCCATGATAATAACAATACTGAAAACAATAACTAACATTTTGAAGCACTTCTGTATGTTACCTCATTGGATCATCACAACCCAGTGAGGTCAATGCTATGATTATCCTAGGATTAGGGAACTAGTAAATATATGTGGTAGGATTTCAACTCAAGTCGTTCAGACTCTTAGTCTTGCAGTCTCTCTACTATTCCACCTAGTTGCTGATAAAATCATGAAGTATTGAATTTGTGAGGAAGGTGGAAGTCTGTACTATACTTTCACTTATATCTTTGATCTATATAATGAGAAGGTGTGACTTTATTCATTTTGATATGAGTGAGCACTGCTAAGCTACACAAATTTAATATAAATTTCATTATTCATTTATGTATAAGAAACAGAATACTGTGCTAATGATATCATTTATTGCCCTTAAGATTATGGATAGAATAATTAGGAAATGTCCAGTAATTTTGTTTTGAAAGCCTGCAACAATTTAGTTGAATTTTTCAGTAGGAAGGACCAGAGAAAGTGAACTTACCTTTTTATTCTTTATTTTTGGGTTAGAACAACTGGCCGAGCTTCGTCAAGAATTCCTTCGACAAGAGGATCAACTTCATGATTACAAGAAGAATAATACTTACTTTGGGAAGAGGTTAGAGTATGAAAGGTAAGAAGGTCAGAAGTTTTTATACACATTTCTTACTTTCAGAAACCTAAAAAACATCCCTTTTTAATTTCTGTTCTCTTTCTGCCACTTTTCTACCTATTTCTGCTTTCAGATCTCTCTTTTCACTGGCTATGTTTGTCTTTTTGGAATATCATATTCAACACATTTCCATTTTAGCACATTGGAAATCAAAGAAGTCCCTTTTACAAGTGCCCATAAGATCTATGATCTATCTGTCTTAAGAATTTATATTACACAGTTCTAACAGACTCCTTTAGGTTCTAAATCCTTTATGTGTCAGAAAAAACCCATTAGTGGGCCTAACAAATAGGAACAGGCAAAAGTTTATTTCAGTATTACTATGGATCAATGATCTTCTTGATGTGGTTCCTTCAGTGGTACAGATTGCAATCCATTAATAAGAGTCATCCTGAGTAATTCTTATTCACATCTTCCTTTAAATCTCCTCCAAGGTATTCACTCCAAATGTTAGGGACCTTCTTATAGAATTAATAAAATCAGATGATTACCAGTGGAGCCTGGGGGCTATCAGATATCCTTCACTCTTATTAAATAGCCAGCCCACTTCTTTTTCAGCCATTTTTCTCTTATGATGTCCTTTAAACCACTTCTACTACTCAGATTTTCATTGAAAATGGGCTCCAGACTACTCAGATCCACTGGATACCTTTCATTGACCTTTGAATAACCTGCAGCTTTAATCACTAGAAATTCCTTGAGCCAAAGCCATAAAGGGTATAGAATTTTTCATATTATTTATTCATATTATATGTATATGTATGTGCATGTGTGTGTGGGTACACATACACAAATTGAGTAATTTTATAGATTATCTCTTCAGCTGTATATTATATTGTGAACAACAAACATCTTTTATTCACTTAGTTTTCCCCGGTAAATACTTAGATTAAGCTCTTTTTAATGATTATGAATCACATTCAAAAGCTATTTATATTCTAGGGTTTGATGTAATTAGTACAATGCCATCTTCAAATAGAAGTTTATGGAAGACCTACTTCCAGCTGGGCTATATACTGGATATCTTCCATGACAGTGATATATACTTTTGGGGAAAACACATTTATCTTTTATATCTTTTTTGATATTAATAACAAGAATGTTGTTGGATAAAGATATCTCTAATGTTACAACTTTCAGGAAATCTTGTATGATTTTGATATATGGATGAGAGATCTTTTTGGAGTAGAGCATTTATAGTGGGATCTTATATTTTCTATGCCTTTCAGTCATCTGTGTGACTATAAAGAGGTCGTTTGCTATATAATGCCATTTATAGAGGCTTCTCTTGTCTCTTTTCATACCTTTGTCCCCGAATTTCTGAATGTGTATGAATTAATATAATAATAATTTATAGGAAAGAGAAAATAGGTAATTATGAATGGTAATTATTCATATTTTATCAATCACCTTTTTGTAAAGATAATAAATTCTGTGAGTTTCCCCCCTAAGTGTTTATCATCTTTCCCTTTTTCAGATAGCTTGAGATTTGATTCTTCTGCAACTATCAATTTGTGTTCTTTCCAGCATAGACCTCCTTTGTATACCCTTGGTCTAATCTACATCTTCTTTCTGTCTTTGTTTTCTTTAATCAGTAAGCATTTTAATCAGTAAGCATTTTTAAAGTACCTTCTATGTTCCAGTCAATTATTTAAGTTCTGGAGATACAAAAAAAGGCAAAATATGGTTATTGCTCTCAAGGAGCTTACACTCTAAGGGAAGAGACAGAATGTAAAGGGAAGGCTCTAGCATTAAGATGGAATCAGAAAAACCTAATGCCATTTAACTGTTTCCTTATTTTAGTACATCAGGAACTATAACATTAGTGTACAAATATAACTTTTTTCATTGTTAGATGAAATTATTTTAGAATTTTTTTTAATGATCTTTCTTTCTTTCTTTCTTTTTTTTTTTGCCTATTTGCTGTCTTCTTTCCAGTTTTATTCTTAGATGCTCCCAAGATGATCTGGCAAACTTGGGTCTCTTGCCAAGTTTTCTGTAAACTTTTGTTTCTTCCACTGCTCCTTTCTGTTATATGGGATGATACTGTTCATAATCTTCCAATGTCTTCTTCCATAAGATATTACTAATGAGCCAGGTTACTTTTGGCTGCCATATTACTCCTGAGTGTCAAGGAGATGGATTTTCTGCTGGCTAAGGCAGGTTTTCTTCTGATCTCCCTATGGGAGGATTGATTTGCAACACTTAACTTCTTTAGGAAGCAATAGTAGCCTGTGTCAATGCCTATCTGATTTTTAAATTCATTTTCCATTTTCTGGTGTTCATAAATTGCTTAAATAGATCAGGTTGAAGTTTCCTCACTTATATGCTATTTCTTCTCATTTTTATTCTTCTACTTATGTATTGGTTTTTTATCTTTTCCCTAAACAAATCCACTGCCTGACTACATAGACAGCTGGTTCAGAAGTAACCAGTCATATCCTGTCTATCAGGACATAATTAATTTCTGGTTTTTCATTATTATTTGCCATGTCCCTTGTTCAGTGACTGCTGACTTTGTGTCATGTGTATTCATGACATAAGAATATGAAACTTTTATGTAGTCTACAAGCCTTTAGCTTCTTTTATATTTAATTCATGAACCGTCTTTTCAGCACATTTTTTACTGTCCTCTTCAGTGTTCACTTTTTGTATTAAAGCATATGTTGATTTAATTTGGAGGTTTTTACCTAGTTCTTATAGAATTTTTCTACTGCCACATCCTATGATGATATTCACATTAGTCACTAGATAAGGATCTTGCATTTTATAATAACGTGTTAATGTTTTGGGACAATTGATTCTTTGTTGTATTTTCTGATCTCCTTTTTTCTACTTTGTCAACTATCCTTTCAGAAGTAGAAGAGTACCATGCAGACTATTCTGTGTTTTTATTTCATGGGTTGTCATGGCTAAAAAATTTAGCCCTAAGTGACCAAGCTATAGGTACAAGGAAGTGCATTGAAATAGGTTGGTTCTCAGAAAGCAAACAACCAGCTACCACTACCATACTAACAACCTTTACACTCTTGTGGAATCTGCCAGTACTTACATTCCACTGGCAAAGCCTTGGAGAGCCCAGAATCATTCCTTTGCCAAAATAGGGCATTGGAGTAGGATTTTATGAAGGACCAAAGACAAAAGAAGAAGATAAGGCCCTTTTGAAAAGGAAACTAGTAAACAAAATTAACCTGGAACAGGTTGTAAGAGAAAAGAAAAACAGTGTTCTAAAGGAAAGTAAAAGAAAACTACCTCATTATATTCCTGTCTCGTAACTTCCTGCCCCTACATATATATCTACATATACACCTACACAGTCTAGATGCAAGTCTACAAAGGCAGGGAACTCTCTCATTAGAAAGAAGTTACTTTAAAAATAATTTTTCACCTTATCTCCTGGTCATTCTTCCTTTTCCTCCTTTCTCTCTCCATTACTCTGTTTCAGTATGAACTTTTTGTTTTCCTTTTCAGATCACTAAGGCCTACTAAAAATGAAAGCATGTATTAACTCTTAGACAAATGCCTCTTAAAATCATTATTAAATCTCTTGCTAGTGGTTCTCATCCTTTCCTGGTTCATAGTGGTAGTGATTTTATCTCTTTTGCTGCCATCTTTTTCTCTCTTGTTAATGAAGCTAGCTGTAGAAAATGTTTGCAGTACAAAAATAATAGTAGAACACTTTACTCTTTCTAAAAACCGTTTTTTTGGTCACTTGTTAATGAATACTTTTCCTTTTGACTACTAGCTTTCTGAATTTCTATTGCAATGCTGAACCATACACACCTTTTCAAATGTGTGCCCACTTCTAGGCAACTTGGAGAGGAAGTCAGTGTAACAAGAAAGAATGATTGTTTCCATTTTAGTTTTCAGTGTGGGCAACAGATCAAGGAACTAAGAGCACAACATGAAGAAAATATTAAAAAGTTAGCAGATCAGTTTATGCAAGAACAAAAGGTAAATCATTTCTAAGTATTTTCTCTTAATTGAAATATATTATTTTGTTTAAAACTTGAGAAATTCAAATAATTTTTTGGTGACATCCTAATTTGCCCAGTAGATTGAATGTTTACATAGCTACAATTATCTAAGATTTTACTGTTATCTTAAATTTCCTTAAAGTTTTTTAAAGATATTTTTTCTTTGATATATTTGCCAGATTATGTGATGAATAACGTTCTACTGAATATAAGCCAAATTTTTTTTAATTTGAGGAACAATTCAGTATTTAATAATCATCAAACTTAAACAAATTATTTTAGAATTAAGCAACAACTGTTAGAATCAATTTTTGTTAATTTGGGGGAAGGATTAGGGATCAAGCATTTGAAAAGCTTTCCCTCCTTTCTTCCATTCCTCATTTGTTTATTGAAGTGTCCCATTACCTAAATCACTGCCTTGCACATACATAATAAATGCTAAATAAGTGTTTCTTGTTGGCTGATAGATGGGTTGGCTTAATATAAGATGTACTCAGCAAAATCATAGGTACCACAGTATTTTGTTGCACATTTGTACACCTTAGAGGTTGACTTCCAATACCAGATCAGCATTTTGGGGAGGGTTGCAGAGAATAAGTACTTTGTCATTTAAAAACCCTTTCTTTCCACCTGATTCAAAAAAGAGTTTATCTTTACAATGAATCTTTGTCAATATATTCTAACCACTGGATAATCTAATCTAATCTCATGATGGGAATTTAGAATTATAGAATTTTATATCAGAAAGAGATCTTAGAAGTCATCTAGTCCATCCTTTTCATTTTAAAGATTCATTATAGTCACTGATCTTCTTACCAGCAGTTTCTGATTTCCCAGGGAAGGATACTTAATTTACCTAAAGAGCAGTATATTTGACATATTTCAATACTACAAGAACTTTTGATTTCTATTGGTGTATTTTCTTATTCTGTCAGTGTAGATAGAATACCTTCCATGCCTGAGTAGACAATTTCAAGAATTTCTATAACAAAAAAAAAAATTCAGCACTGATCCTCTGGTGATGAGACTTTTTGTTAATAACTGATCTGTGATTCTTTTATCAATGGGTATTTCCTCCCTTGTGCAGATCACAATTTTCCTGTGACCTGGTTGACAGGCTTCAAGAGTCACTGTGACCTAAAACTTCATCTTCTGCTAGCTAGCTTATTGATGAACCTCTCTCAGTGGGATCCTATTTGATCCTAGCCTTTCCAGCTCAATGTAACCTGCCAGAGATTGTGCTGTCCTAGCATAACCCAGGGTCCTTTCCTGTGAGGCATCAGCCCAGGCCCATTCCCCAGTAAGGCATCAGAATTGTTCTTGATTTTAGGAAAGATCTTTGTTAATAATAGGAATATCTGATTCTATCTATTTACTTTTGATTTTTTTTAATAGAAAAACTTTAAATGGAATTGATTCTGTCTTTTTTATATAGCTTCATTAGTAAAGCAATGAATAGGTTGTTAGGAATAGAAAACTGGAACCTGAAAATAGTTTCATATAGAATGAGACTTTATAATAATATATATTAAAATAAGCTCCTACTTGTAGTAAATTTGCTTTGTAGGAACAAGCTACAAAACTTGTCAAGCTGGTCTTCAGAATGACACAATATCAATCTTATCTGAAATTCTGCTGCTATAAAAAAATTTTAGCAGGTGAAAGGATTTTCAGTTATGCTCTGTTTGGTCAGCAGAAAAGGTAGCACCCTTTTATTAAACCTAATTTTGCATAGGTTTGCCTCCTTTAAGGAAAATTATTAATGAATTCTGATTGCTGTGCTTGTTCACATCTATTTGAGTAGATAATGAAAGAAAAACAGATCTTCACGGAATTTTCAACTCCATTATGAGAAGTTTTAATCCAGGCCAAGTATTTTGTCTGAAAATATATTTTATAACTTAATGTACACTATTTCCAGATACTGATATATATAGATATAGGAAAGGAAAAGATATATATAAAGATATAGATAGATAGATAGATAGATAGATAGATAGATAGATAGATATACACACACAAAAACATACACATACACATAAGATGTCCCAACTGTTTTAGGGCACTTTTAAGTTGTAATAGGAAATCACAAAGAATAATACAGTTAATTTTTAACTCTTAAAATTTTAAATGGCTTAAAACTGCAATGTTTTTTGAAATATCCTGTGTTTAATGTATGTGAGGGTAACTAAATAAAAGATGGGATAGGGGATTCTACACTTGAAAACCTAAAGGGCAACCACAGGGGCAAAGGGGAGGACTTGACTACTCTAATCTAATTGACCTAAGCCAGGCAGGGCCCAAAGGAACAGTACTGGAGTCTCTGGGAAGGCTGCTTCAAACCTGGTTCCAGCCAGGTTTGACCAGCACAGCTAAAGGGCTTTGGGGCTCACAGTTATCCAAGGATGATCACAGGATGCCAAGAGCCAAGGTGGTCCAAGGTACCCAAGTAAGAGAGAGTGTGCTTGAGATGCTGTCCACCAGATCCCAAATCCCTTCTCCACTTGGTACAGCTCTGTAGGTCTTGTCCATTTGCTACAAGCCTCCACCACTCAGGATCCCAGGGAATCTGGATACAGGGTTTCCTTAACTCTGAGATCTCCCAGGGCTAGCAACAGTTTGTGCCAACCACTAATGGAGTCTCTGTCAGAGCACAAGCCCTACTACCTGCTCCTCCATTCCATCTTGGAATCCTCCAGCCCTTCCTGCTAGGTCCAACACTAATGCTACATAAATTACTAAATAAACCCTCACAACAGTATGTATATATACATCTCTCTCTCAATATATATA